>NC_060268.1:79335015-79576223 GCF_021613505.1 Equus quagga | reverse complement strand
GCGCGGCCCCATTCTGCAAGATGCATGGCTAGCGTGAGTCCTAGGAGCGACTTTTGAAGAAGGGGTTTCTTGGTCCCCAAACTCTCCACGAACGGCTCGTTCCTCCTGCATAGACTGTCCTCAGATACACCCGCTGCCCACGCCCTGCCCTCCAGCCGGGCGGACCTCACCGTCCACCTTCCCCGCGTCTTCAGATTCACACTGTATCTTTGTTCCCGCCGTTATGTGGGCAGGAGCTAGCACGTATATAATAAACAGGAGCCATTTGAGACGTGCATGCTTGGAGAGTGAACCGTGAATCCAGTTACCTTGTTCCCTGCCACTGGTTTCTAAGCTAAAAAAAAAAACAGCCATATTTAATGTCCAAGCTCCTAACAGTACTAGCATTTTAATGGATGTTGAAGAAATGGTAGGCGATGTTAATACTCCGGATGGGAAACACTACTTTTATTTACATTCTATGTGGGCAGATAGTCAGCTAGTACCCCTAACCAGAATCTTTGTCAATGTTTTAACATAGTCCATCCATAAAAGTGCTGTGGATTTCTAAAGACAGGTTTTGAGTACCCACTTCTCTACAATGGATTTTAAATTTTATACATTTCCTCTTAAAAAAAAAAAACACCTCCACTAAGGCAACAAAAGCTGAGAAAGTGCCCATACAACAAATGTTTGTATAGAGTAAATATTAGTCTTGTTACTTAGTCGCCAATATATCTTGGGGTTTTCTAATGAAACTCCTGGAGAGCAAAATATTTTCCTGGGCCTGACAGGTTCCCTTCATTTAATCAAGTGAACCCAGAAATTAGGACAGAAAGTAAGCATGCCTTGGGTCTCTCTTCATTGTTAGTATCACCAAATGATTGAAATGTTACACAATTTTAAGTGCCAAGTTGTAGGAGATACAGACACCATCTCTGTAATTGAATGGTGGTCACTGGTTTATTTTTTGCTTATTACCACTTTCTTTGGCACTTGTGATTTATGTCAAAAATAGTTCATTACCCACCTTCTCTGCAGCCTCCCTCCCTAAGAAGTGATCCACATCTAAAAATAAAATACTCATTATGCAGTGAACACAGGATCCAGCAGTGGTCTTGAGAAAAATACAGAACACATAACCATGAATTACAGGCTCGAAAACCATGCAAAGGGGTTTCCAGTAAGACCATAGGCCACAAATGCCGAGTAGTCACCAGATCGCCCAAATTCAGCAACAGTCCCATAATTCACAATGATTTCCATAAAGCACAAATCTGGCAAGATACAGATGTTCAATTTTGTGACATACTTAATGATTTCAGTATTTTCTAACCTGGTTTAAGCTTCTCTGTATTTCCTCCTTTAGACTAAAACCTGATGAAAAGTACTAAACATGAGATGGGAATTCACATTCTGAGGATGCTAAATGTTTTGTCTTTCTCAATTCCCCAGTTCCTAATTGTCCCTCAGTTCCTATGTCAACAGCCTCACCTGCCCCACCTTCAGACTCAGCGGGAGTGTTTCCTGCGTAATATAGAGAGGAGGCCCTGTTCTCATGAAGGCTGAGCCTGAAGGCTTAGAGCACCCGGAACAAGGAGAATGTGGCATGGGTGAAATCCTCGCAGGAAAAGCGGGGGAATGCCAGGCCAGAGGAGGGCAGGAGGAGAAGAGGGAAGCCAGAGTCCTGTAGAAGTTGCCCAGGGGCTCCAGGAGCCTTCATACTGGGGCAGGAACTGCTTCCCAAGTGCATCCTGAGAAGCGGAGGGGAAGCTCCAGCACAGCTGGAAGAAGCAGCTGGAAGGTCAAGCTGAGGAAGTTCTGCTGGGTAGGGATCCAAAAGTGTCCCAGCGAGGGGCCCTGCAGAGACCCCGATCAGGAGGCACAGCTGTCCTAGGTGGGGATTTCACAGTCCGAGGCAAATACCTCGAATCAAGGACTTCAGTGATAGCCGAAGGCCCAAAGGGCCAGACAGGGCTGGTAAACTCAATATGGAGGCCCTCCAGAGACCAACCCCACCAGCCCCTGCACAGCCAATACCAGCAAGGATCCAGGGAGGATGGCATGCATCTGAGCCCTCCACCCCCAAAGCACCCAGATGCACCCTCCCCAAAACCTCCTTGAGGCCAGGACAGCTCCACAGGAAAAGTCAAATTAATGAGATGTCATAGGCATTTCACCTCACTAAATTGAGGAAAGAACTTTTTCTCAATTTAACTGCACTAGGAGCCCTCTCTGTTCAACTGAGGGAGTCACTGACCATTTTTCTCATTTGCAAAAGGAGTGGTGTTAACCATTATCAGATAAACTTGTAAGGGAAACCCCAAAGTACAGAGTTATTCAACGACAAAGTCTCCTAACAGCACACATTCCCAGCTGAGAAGGGGGCCCGGGCTTGATCGGGGATGCAGAGCGTGGGTCATGGTCTTCCTTCTGCACTGAGGAAGTCCCACCTGGACAAGCTGTGTCCTCCCTCAGGGTCTCAGTTTCCTCGTCTCTAAATGGGTCTTTCCACTAGATTCTGTTAAAAGTTCCTCCTCAGTGATTCTAAACTGCTATTTAGAAATTTCTTCAGAATGCCACATCATCTAACTTCCTTTCTGTTTTCATGCGTGTGATTCTCTATGACATTTAATTAGAATTCATCTCCACCTACATTACTGAACATTTTCTGAACATATCGCAACTCTGTTCCCACATGCGTTACATTTTTTCTGTTGCTAATACATTGAATGCCTGTTACAGGTATAACATTTCATATAATTTGCAGCAATTTCTTGGAAACGCTTGGTAAATACCTCAATTGTTTGTTGGCAGCAAGCCTTGAACAACTGACAGAGTTCCCTGTAAGGGCTTCTTTAAAGACGCAGCTCCTGGACTCCCGCCTCAAACAGGGGGCCCTGCAAAAAGTAGTAATAATTTTGTAAAACCTTTAGAAATGCCTCTTTTAAGAAACAGTGAGTGCAGAGGAGGGAGTTACAATAATCCGTCCTTTCAGATTGCTCTGTTCATTGCCTTCGAAGAAGAAAACCTATAATAACCATTCTACTAATATTACCGCATAACTTCTATTAACCCAGTAAAACCTTGCTTTATTATTAATGCTGCTATTAAAGTGACATTTAAGGTCCTCATTAGCTAATTAATTTTACTCGATATTTCCTTCTATTTGCAGCATTTCCAGCCAGATGCAGGAAAGGGCAAATGATTATGGCTTCCAGACACTAGTGGATCTGACGCTAGTTGTGCTAAAATGTTCTTCATGCTTCCTTGGTCTGCTTATCAGCTCTGTCCATTCTTTCTGTCAGATGTTGAGCATTATAGGTGTGTTTCTCACCCAAACGTGTGTGTACGTGTAAATGAGAGAGACAGAGAGAGAGAAAGTGAGAGAGACGGGGAGAAGAAATTTAGCATACCGGATGGGATGTAATCTTACTAACTGGAAACCGTTGGCTGCCGCCAGCACAGGCACTGCTAGGAGACAGCCCGAATGTTCTCTGGGAGATAACCTCACTGCAGAGGCCAGGGACCGTTTGCTTCTAGTCTAAGACTTAATCCTTGTGTAGCAGAGAAGTTTGCCTTTCCCATCCGTTGCCAAGAAATGCCATTAATCTTTAGAGCAGTGCCAGAGTTTCCACAGCTGGAGAGTTTGCACAAAGACAAGGCTTCCAATCCTCAGGAGGGAAGGAGGCCCCCCTGGCCCCATCAGAACCCGGGCGCTGGTCAGCTGGTTAGGAGCATCGCCACCTGAGGGTTACACACAGTGGCGATCAGGACTGGGCGCCTTGTGGAAACACTCCAGATGTGCAGCTCAAACTCTCTTTGTTTTCCTCGAGGCCTAATGAACCGTAAAATTGCTTGGGAAAAAAATTCAAGCTGTGGAAGAAGGTTTAAGCTACGAATTGAGGCAGCAGAAATTCATATCCACAAACCCATGAAGTAGAACGCACAAATAAGAAAACATTAACACCATAAAACCTGCTAAATGACCCCACTTCATTGATCTTCCACACACCCTGTTCTTATGCTCTCACGCCCATGCTGGGGTCACAAACACGGTCACCACCCATCTGATGGGTGATAAGTATTGTTTCCCAGTCCTGGCATTAAGGCCTCTCCAAGAGATCAAAATAAAAAATGGTAGGGGCCGGCCCTGTGGTCGAGTGGTTGTTTGTGTGCTCTGCTTTGCCGCCCAGGGTTTCGCAGGTTCGGATCCTGGGCGCGGACATGGCACAGGTCGTCAGGCCATGCTGAGGCAGCGTCCCACATAGCAGAGCCAAAAGGACCTACAACTAGAATATACAACTGTGTACTGGGGGGCTTTGGGGAGAAGAAGAAGAAGAAAAAAAAGAAGATTGGCAACAGATGTTAGCTCAGGTGCCAATCTTCAATAAATAAATAAAATAAAAATAAAAAGTGGTACAAGGATATACTCTGATGAGGAGTCTGGAGAAAGAGGCTCTCAAACATGCTGGGAGGAGGGCAGAGTCCTACAACCTGCTTGGAGGACAAGTTTGTCAAAATTGCAAATGACAAGTACATTTACGTTTTACCCAGGAATCTTGCTTCTGAGAATTTTTCCTCCTGTCATACCACGACAAAATGATACTTGTACAAGGTCATTCTCTGCCAAGTTGTCTGTGATAGTAAAAGACTAGACCCATGTGTCCATTTAGAGGGGAATGGAGAGAGAAGCCAGGGTGTGTCTGTCAGAGAATCAAATACTCTGCACGTGTAAAACAGGGCACAGAAGCTCGCTCTCTCCTGAAATGGAAAGAGGACCACATGGTGCAGAACAGAAAGCAGACAGAATCAGAATTTTGCTAGAGTTTTTATAGTAAAACACTAGAAGGATGCATAAGAAATAAATGTGAAACCTATGGGGGGACCCGTTGAAAGATGTGAGTGAGATTTCCCAATGCATACTTTTAAATATCTGTCTGATTTTTTTTATCTGATTGTATTAATCTATCTAACCCTCCAAAAAAGGTACCAATTTCCTGCAAGTTGAGGCCCTAAAATGAAATTAGCAGAGTCTTGATCGCTAAGACCAGAGATTCTACCTGCCAACTTGTTTCACAGAAGTGGAAACCGGGGCCGCCGAGAGGTGAAACTACTCAGCCACATGGTGAGTGCTGTCACCAACCAGTTAGCCAATACCTGAGCCCAGAATGCCTCAGATTCTAAGCAAGCATCTCTAAAAGATTTTCTTTCAAGTTTTGTCTTTCACCCTTTAGCAAGTGATTAAAATGAAAATTTCAGAGATCGAATTGAACTTTTACTTTGTAGCTTTTCCCACCTGGAAGTATTTAGAGCCTTCTCAAACCATCAAAACGCCCACCCTTCTTTCAGAACCGATTTCCTCCCTTGTTTTATACTCGCTCGTTCTGTGCTTCGTTCTTGGACCTTCCACGATCTTCGGGCCTCATGCCACGTCGCTTTTTACCCTTAAACTTATAAAAGAATCAATCTTTCAACATGTTCTTGGACTGTTGTAGTATCAAACACAACAGAGGGGGGGTCTAGAGCAGTGCTGGAACCTTGGGACAAGGGCGTCCCCTTGTGGTTTCTAGCTATTCCTAAGTCAAGGTCTCTCACCTTGGACTCAGAATAGTTGGATATTCTATTCTATGGTTAATAATAAGCTGTTTCCAATTACTGCCTTCAGCAGAATTTTCCAAGGTGATGTCTTGGTCTTGAATTTGTGGCTAACTAGCTGGTGACACTGTAAAATGAGAGGAGCTGAACTAACGGTCAGTTAGAAGCTACCCCTTGTACCTTGAAACTGAATGAGAAACTCTAGGGGAGGTGGGGCTGGAGTCCGTAGATGTAGCAAGCACCCCACCAGGTAATTTTGAGAGCCATGGATCTCTGCTTTCATGTGGGAAATGGGTCAATTTCCCCAACAGATGAAAAATACCAGCCAGGGCAAACTGTGTATGGTAGTAGATGCTAGTGGAGCATCTTTTCCCCTCCTGCAGCTGCCTGGGGGCCACAGCTGCGGAGGAGTTCACACTGGAGAGGCTGTTTGCAAGCCTTTGGGGCAGAAGTTTGAGGTTTAAATGTTTTCTTTGCGATTCTCCTCAAAATGCCATCTTTAAGACTTTTGCACTCACGTGAACTGTCAGTGGCGTGGCTATCTGCATACAGTGTTTGCTTTGCTTGTGTACCCCCAAGAAAGGCTCCAGTCCCCACCCACGCCTGAACTCAGAGGGCCCTCTGAAAAGGTGGCCCCCTGCCTAGCAAATGGAAGGGAGTCTCAACGGTGACATTCTTTTATTATCACAAACTGGAAGTAGCTTAAGATACACCTGGCTCAGCTGCTGGACAAAATCGTTCCACATCATTTCGACAGTGTTGAAATTAACAGGAGGAAATTATACAGAACTAGTATAATTTGTTTTCTTCTCTACATTTCCTGGGTTTCATGACATTCTCTAATAAATGTTTTATTTGGTCAAATGAGAAATGAACATTTATGCTATCGCAAAATACATTTTATTTCTAAATATTTAGTAGTAATAAAGCCAGCCGCCTCAGTCACGAGAGGGCAAACATCAGAAGCAAGGATGAGAGGCTGTTGTTACTGAGGCTCAAACACGGGAGCCGCCCGTGACACTTGCCTGGAACATATTCCAGGCCCAAACCGCCTCTGCTTCACTCCTTTGTCGAATTTTGTGACATCAAGAGCAAGGCTGACAGAGACTCAAAGATCTCACAGAGCTCTGTTCCTGCCCAGAACCACCTGTGCCACCAGGGTCCAGACAGGGGACAAAAACCTCACCAGTTATTGGAGCAGAGAGAATTTTTAAAAACAGTTTTATTGAGGTCTCATCGATATACAATAAACTGCACGTGCCAAATGTACAATTCGATAAATTTTGATACATGTATACACCTGTGAAACCGCCACCACTGCTGTGGACTGAATGTTGGTGTCCCCCCCACAAATTCATATGTTGAAATCCTAACCCCCCATGGTGATGCTATTAGTGGTGGGGTGTGGGGCCTTTGGGAGGTGATTAGGTCAGGAGGGTGGAGCCCTGAGGAATGGGATTAGTGCCCTTGTAAAAGAGACCCCACAGAGCTCCTAGTGTCCCTCCACCATGTGAAGATGTGGTGAGAAGTCTGAGACCCAGAAGAGGATCCTCACCCGACCAGGCTGGCACCCTGATCTCAGACATCCAGACTCCAGAACTGTGAGGAATAATGTCTGCTGTTTTGAAGCCACTCAGTCTCTGGTATTCTGTTATAGGAGTGCCGACTGAGAGTGAATGATCAAGATAGTGAACTTTCTATTAGCCACGGAAGTTACTCCTGCCCTGGCCCTAACCTCCTTCTCAGGCAACCACTGCTCTGCCTTCAGTCACTATAGATTAGTGTGCATTTTCTCGAGTTTTCTATACATAGAATCGTACTGTATGTAGTTTTTTTCATCTGGCTTCTTTCAAACGTTAATTATTTTGAGATCTACCCATGTTATTGCATGTATCAATAGTTCATTCCGTTTTATTGCTGAGCGGCATTCCGTTCTATGAACATATCACAATTTATCCATTCACCTCTTGATGGATATTTGCACTGCTTCCGATTTGGGCTATTACATGTAAAGCTGCTAGGAACATTCACGTGCAAGTGTGGACATGTGCCTTAATTTTCCTTAGGCAAATACTTATGACTGTTATGTCTGGATCAGATGGTAGGTGTTATTTAACTTTTTAAGAAACTGTCAAACTGTTTTCCTACCAGCAGCGTGCGAGAGTTCCAGTTCTTACACATCCTTGCCAGCACTTGGAATAGGGAATCATCTTAGCCTTTCAAAGTGCGTGGTAGAACCTCATTGTGGTTTTAACTTGCATTTTCCTAATTACTAAGGATGCTGAGCATCTTTCCACGTGCTTATTAGCCATCCATAGGTCTTCTTTGGTGAACTGTCTGCTCAAAGCTTTTGCCCATTTAAAAAACTGGGTTGTTTGTTTTCTTATTCTTGAATTTTGAGAGTTCTTTGTATATTCTGAATAAAAGTTCTTTATCATATATGTGATTTGCAACTATATTCTCCTGGGCTGTGAATTGTCTTTTTATCCCCTAAACAGTCCCTTTAAAGCACAGAAATTTATAGATTGTGCTTCTCCTCTTATAGCTAAGAAATCTTTGCCTAAATCAAGATTACAAAGAATTTTTCTCTTATGTTTTCTTCCAGAAGTTTTCTACTTTTAGATTTTGCATTTAGATCTATGAGCCATTTTGAATTAATTTTTTTTATGAAATTTGGACCAAAGTTCTTTTTTTCCCCATATAGATATTAAATTTTTACAGCGCCATTTATTGAAACAAACCATCTTTTCTCCACTGAACTGCATTTGCAACTTTATCAAAATCAGGTTTCCATATATGTGTGGGTCTATTTCTAGATTCTCTATTCTGTTCCCATTGATCTGTTTGTCCGTCTTGATGCCAACATTATGCTGTCTTAGTTACTGTAGTTTTATAAGTCTTGAAATCAGGTAATGTTAGACCTCCAACTTAGTTCTTTTTTAAAGTTGGTTTGGCTATTCTAGATATTTTACATTTTGATGTGAATTTTAGAATCACCTTGTCAGTTTCTACAAGAATGTCTGCTGGAATTTTGATTGATATTACATGGCATCCTCAGATCAATATAGAGAGAAATGTCATCTTAACAATACTAGATCTTCCAACCCACGTACACAATGTATCTCTCTATTTATTTGTCTTCTTTAACTTCCCTCAGCAATATTTTATAGTTTTCAACATAGAAGGTTTTTACATGTTTTGTCAGATTTAAATATTTTTTAATTTTTGGTGATAATATAATTTTCAAATTTTAGTTTCCTGTTGTTTGTAGCTAGTTTATAGAAATAAAATTGACATCTGCATATTGATCTTGCATGCTGCAACCACGCTAAATTCAGTTAGTACGTTCTAATAACTTTTTGTAGATTCCATCGGATTTTCTACATAGACGATCAGGTCATCTGCACATAACAACGGTTTCACTTCTTCCTTTCCAATCTGGAAACCACTGACTTCCTGTACTTGTTTTAACGCACTGGCTAGAATCTCCAGTACAATGTTGGATAGGAGTGTCTGACCAGGGGGAAAGCATTCAGTCTGTCACCATCAAGCATGGTGTGAGCTACAGGTTTTTGGTAGAAGCCCTTTATCAAGTTAAGAAAGGTCGTTTCTATTCCTACTTTGCTAGGTTTTGTTAGGAATTGATGTTAAATTTTGTTAGGCACTTTTTTTTGTGTCTGTTGAGATGATCATATGGTTTTTCTTTCTTAGTTTTTTAATATAGTGAGTTGCATTGATTGATTTTCAAATGTTACACCGACCCCACTTGATCATGACATCATGAACTCTCTATTCTTTTTATAAATTACATGATTTTATAAAATCCAATTTTATAAATTTTTGTTTAGAATTTCTGCATCTCTGTTTATGGGGGATGTCTTGGGGATCTTGGTCTGTAGTTTTCTTTTTTGTAATGTGTTTGTCTGATTATCATTTCAGAGTAATGTTATCCTCAGAATGAGTTGGAAAGTATTCCCTCCCCTTCACTTTTCTGGGAGAGTTTGTGTAGAATTTGTATTATTTCTTTCTCAAGTGTTTGGTAGATTTCATTAGTGAAACCATCTGAGCCTAGAGTTTTCTCTGTGGGAAGGTTTTCAACTAGGATTCAATTTCTTTAACTTTGTTTAATAGATATAAGGCTATTCAGGTTATCGATTTCTCCTTAATTTTTATTGAGATACTATTGACATAAACATTATGTTAGTTTCGGGCATATAACATATGATTTGAAATATGTATATATTGTGAAATGATCACCACAATAAGTCTAGTGAACATCCAGCAGCTCCTCTAGTTACAAATTTTATTTCCTTGTGATGAGAACATTTAAGATCTGCCCTCTTAGCAATTTAACAATCTGTTTCTTCTTGAGTGAGGTTTGGTAGTTTGCAGCTTTTAAGGAATTTGTCCATTTCCTTGAAATTTTTGAATTTATTGGCATAAAGTTATTCATAATATTTCCCTTCTCAATATCTATAGAATCTATACTGATATCATCTTCCTCATTCCTGATAATGGTGTTTGTATGTTCTCTTTTTTCTTCCTAATTAGTCTAGCTAGAAGTTTTTCAATTTTACTGATTTTTTTTCAAAGAACCACCTTTTGATCAATTTACTTTGCTGTTTTTCTGCTTTATTTTTATTGATTTCTGCTCTGACCAGTATTATTTTCTTTGTTCTATTTACTTTGGGCTTTATCTGCTCTTACGTTTCTAATTTTTCAAGATTTGAGACCTTTCTTCTTTTCTAACATAGGTGCTTGGTGCTGTAAATTTCCCCACAAGTACTGCATTAGCAGGATCTCACAAATTTTGAATGTTGTGTTTGCATTTTCACTTAGTTAAAAATCACTTAGATTACTTAGATGTGTTATTTAGTTTCTAAGTATTTGGGGATGGATTTTCAAGAAATCTGTTACTGATTTCTAATTTAATTCCATTGTGGTCAGAGAAGATACATTGTATGACCTGAATCTTTAAAAAGTTTTTGAGACTTTATTTATGGCCAGAATATGGTCTAGCTTGGTAAACATTCTGTGTGCACTTCAAAAACAAAAAATGTATATTCTGCTGATGTTGGGCGGAGTGTTCTGTAAGTGTCAATCAGGTCAAGTTGGTTGATAGTATTGTCTAAAATATCTTTGCTGATTTCGTCTATTGAGTCTATCAATTATTGAGAGAGGAGTATTGCCAGCTCTGACTGCAATTATGAATGTGTTCATTTCTCTTTGCAGTTCTGTCGGGTTTTCACGCAGAGCTTTGTTACGAGGTGCATAAACGTTTAGGATTGTTGTGTCCTCTTGATGAACTGATCCCTTTCCACTTGCGTTGTTTCTGACAATAAATCTGCCGTCATCTCTATCTTTGTTCTTCTGTATATCCTGTGCCTTTTTCTCTCTGTCTGCTTTTAAGATTTTCTCCTTTTACTTTTTACTTTATCTTTATCACTGATTTTCAACAATTTATTTATGATGTGTGCTGGTATAGTTTTCTTCATGTTTCTTGTTGTATCTGTGGCTTTATAATTTAGATAAAATTTAGAAACTTTTGGCCATTATTTCTTCAAATATTTTTTCTGTCCTCCCCTCAATCAGGACTCCAATTGTCCATATTAATATGCTGCTTGAAGTTGCCCCATGGCTCTGAGACCTTTTTCTTTTTTAATTCTATTTTCCTCTCCAGGTTTCATTTTGGAGTTCGTCTATGCCCCCACCTTCAAGTTCACTATCTTTTCTTCTGCAATCGCTAATCCCATCCAGTGTGTGTTTCATCTCAGACATTGTAGTTTTCATCTCTAGAAGTTCTATGTGTCTTTTTTTATATCTGCCATGTCTCTGCTTAACTTTTTGAACAAATGAAATAGTTAGAATAAGTGTTTTAACATTCTTCTCTGCTAATTCTAACATCTCTGTCAATTGCGGGTCAGTTTCAACTGTTTTCTCCTCATTATGGGTCACCCTTTCCTGCCTCTTGCATGCCTGGCAATCTTTGGATGCCAGAGGTTATGAATTCACCTCATTGGGTGCTGGATATTTTTGTATGCCTATAATCCTGAGTTTTGGTCTGGGATGCAGTTGAGCTCCTCAGAAGCAGAGTGATCCTTTTGGGTCTTTGTTTCCTGGCTTGTTAGGCAGGTCTAGGGCAGTGCTCAGTCCAGGACTAACTGTTTTTCTTACTGAGGCAAGACTTTCCTGAGCACTCTACCCAACGTCCTGTTAATTACTAGGTTTTCCAGTCTGGCTGGTGGAAACAGGCACTATTCCTGACCTATATGAGTGCTGGATACTGTTCCTTCAAATTCTTTTTGGGGGTTCTTTTCCCAGCCTCAGATAACTTTCTCACATGCATCTGCTGATCAGTGCTCGCAAACATTTGAGGGAGACCCTCTGCAGATCTGTCTATTGTTCTCTTTTTTCTGGTACTCTGCCTTGCAAACTCTAGCCACCTTGGGATCCTCCAAGTTCCAGCTCTGTCTCTTCAACTCTTGGAATCAGGTAGGTTCCACCTGGGTTCACTCTTCCTATACTGTGTCCCAGAAACTCTAAGGCAGTAAGCTGGAGCAACGATGTGGTGACCTTGCTTGTGCCTCATCTTTCTGCAATCACTGTCCTTCATTATCTGATGATCAGTATGTTGAAACCATTATTTGTCTGATGTGGTTGTTTCAGGTGGGTGGGTAAAGCCAGTCACTGCTGTCCCCTCTTGGCTGGAAGTGGAAATCCTAAAGACAGAATTTAACATGAAGAATTGTTAACTAGGCACAGAGTTGTGAAATAGTTAACCCAAGGGTAAAGGGAAACACTAAGATATCATGGAAGTGGCAGCTGCAGAAGCAGCAACTCTTCCTAGGACTGAGGGAACAAGGGGGAGAGGCTGGGATTCTTAGAACTTGGAATCTTGGAGGAGGGGCCCCACAGAGCTGAAACTCAGACTTCTGAGGAGGGGGCTCTGACCAGTAAGTGCTGGTCTCTCTGTCATTAGGGAAAACTGCACCACATGAACTGCTGCAACAGGGAAGAATTGCTTCTGCTGGGGTGAAGAAGCTTTGCTGGGGTGATGCTCACATGCAAAAGGGGCAGACAGGAAAGAAAAGTCCCTTCCATCCCCCTCCAGCCGTGCAACCTCCTTCTAGCGCCCCCTGTTGGCAATGCTCAGTCCCAATCCATAGAAGGGTGGGACTAAAGCTAAGAGAGAATTAACTAATAACAGCACACCAACCAAGAGAAGAGACTTCTCAACTTGCAAGGGGAGAATGCAAACCTTCCATACACTTGTTTAGTTTCCAAAGGGTATGAATTAGCCATTAATGTTAACATTTTACACCTGCACTGCAGGCCTTATGAGAACATAGGCTGAATTTATCCACAAGCCTTGGCTGGCAAAAGCTTGACTAGATTTACTACAAAGATACATATCACAGCCTGCTTATAACTGCAAAAAGTTAGAAATAACCTACATATACAGTTATAGGGGAATGGTTAAATTGTGGTACATACAAACAGTGGAATACTGTAATATTTTATTATATATTTTATATTATGTTATGATATATTAGTATTTTTAAAGTCATGCATTTGCTGACATATTTACCTCTTTTGTTGCTCTTCATTCATCCTGCTTCTCCAGCTTCCAACCAGGATCATTTGCCTTTGTACTGAAGAACATCTGTTAGAATTTCTCTTGCAGCAAGTCTGCTGATTGTAAGCTTCCTCAGTTTTTGTTTGTCTAAAAATGTCTTTGTGTTCATTTTGCCTTCTTCACTGAGGGATAGATAGTATTCCTGGGTAGAAAATTCTAGGATGGCAGTTAGTTTCTTTCAAGTCACTATAGATATTACTCCGACGTCTCCTCATTTCCAGTGGTTGTTCTGATGGAAGCCAGCTATCAGTCTAACTGTTGGTCCATCAAAGATAAGCTCCTATAAAGATGTCTTTTTTTTACTATGGCTGATTTTTGTCTTTTTGTTTTAAAGATTGGCCCTGAGCTAACATCTGCTGCCAATCTTTTTTTTTCTTCTTCTTCTTCTTCTCCCCAAAGCCCCCCAGTACATAGTTGTATATTCTAGTTGTAGGTCCTTCTAGTTGTGCTATGTGGGATGCCACCTCAGCATGGCTTCATGAGCGATGTTAGGTCTGTGCCCAAAATCTGAACCAGCAAAACCCTGGACTGCCGAAGCACAGAGTGTGAACTTAATGACTTGGCCATGGGTCCAGCCCCTTAAATTTTTTTTTTGGTCTTTGGTTTTCTATAGTTTTACCATATTGTGCCCAGGTGTCTTCTTTGTATTGATCCTGATTGAGATCTGTTGGGTTATTGTGCATTGATGTCTTCTATCAGATTTGGTAAAGTCTCTACCATTGTTTCTTCAAATAACACTTCTGAGGACTGCTGGGAAGACAGCTGTGTAGGAGGAGTCTAAGCTCACCTCCTCCCTCAACAAATTTACAACTACTCTTGGAACAATTACCCCTGAAACAGAACTGAAAACTGAATGAAAAGAACCCCCAACAAGAAGGGACAGTGCTGATTGAGGCAGAAGAGGCAGAAATTCCTTTCCAGAGAGGAAAAAGCCATATTTTAGCCATGGTGTTTCACAGCCTGGAGCAAGCTTAAGGTACGAAGCCTTCCCTGGAGGACTGGGGGATCTGAGTGGGAGAACGTTGCCACAACAAGCAGCTTTTGGACTCAGCACAATTGAGACAAGTATCATAATATCTGGCTTTGCTGGCTTTTAACAACAAGAGGGAATACCCCCAGAAAAGCTATCAGACATAAGGGGAAAAACGCCTGCTCTTAAAGGGCCCATGATGACAGGTAGCCAGGCTGCAAACTCTGCTAAAGCCTTTAGGGTTTCAATCCAAAGTTAGGGTGGGGCATTGACCAAGGTTCCCACCCATGGCAGCCCCCAGATTCAGACAATGTTCTCTAGTCCTGAGAGGCTGGAGCAATGCAGCTCAGCCTCTGAGTCATCTCTTATAGACTGACAAATGCCTCAGGAGAAAAACACCTTTCTGTGTTCCCACTCCTTCTTCCCAGATCTTGGCCTAATAATTGCCTGATTTTTAAAAAATGTTAAAACTATCTCGTACAGCTTCTAAAGTTACTTTTAGAAGGCAGTCTAGCCCGAATTACCTAGTCCATTATAGGAATACCATTACGAAAAGAGAGAGGGTGACCAAGAGAAGTGCTATTGCAAGACTCTAGTCCAAGGCACCTGAACTTCACTTGAGGGTCACAGTAGTGAATGTCAGTTGTGAGACATGTACAATCTAATTTTATCTTTTACTAGTAATAGCCAAGCAAGCTCTGGTATTTTATAAGTGGTTGAAAATATATTTTTCAAATAAATATGTTTACTAATAGTAGTCAAACTCTTGAAGTTTTTAAATGGGTTAAATCTATATTTAAATATTGCTTTGGGGGGCCAGCCTGGTGGTGTAGTGGTTAAGTTCACGCACTCTGCTTTGGTGGCTCAGGGTTCATGAGTTCGGATCCCAGGCACAGACCTACACACCGCTTATCAAGCTTTGGTGGCATCCCACATATAAAATAGAGGAAGATTGGCACAGATGTTAGCTCAGCGACAATCTTCCTCAAGCAAAAAGAGGAAGACTGGCAACAGATGTTAGCTGAGGGCCAATCTTCCTCACCAAAAATAATAATAATAATAATAAAAATAATAATAATTAAAAAAATAAAATATTGCTTTGGGTGCTTGGTTACTTGGATGTGATCAGCTTGTGAAAATTCATTGAGCTGTACACTTATAATGTGTGTACTTTTCTGTATATGCTCTTGTATTTCAGTAAAATGTTTAAAAACCAAAAATTTATATTTTTATTTAAATGGGTAATATGTGCACATGGGATAAAATTAAAAAGGTAGAAAAGGGTGGAAATTTAATCTTGTTTTCACCCTGCTCTTCAGCCTTTCAGCTTCCCTCCACAGCAGCAACCACCACGGTTGGTTTCTTTTGTGTTGCTCTGGAGATTAGTCTAGGCACATCCAAGCACATGTGTGTGTGTGCTGTGTGGATATACACCATCCTCACTTTTAAACTCAATGTCAGCATGCTATACACATTGTCTGCAACCCTCTTTTTTCACTTCATATAAATCATTCCGTGGCCACACTTACAGAGCTGACTACTCAGTGTTCCTTTGGAGGGATATTCCACAATTTGTGTAATAATATTGGATAGACCAGCCTTTTGTATTATGTACCCAAGAATATTCTTTTACATACCTTTTTGTGAGTGTATTTTAGGATAAATTTCTAGAAGGGGAAATGCTGAGTTAATTTGTGTTCTTAGTATATTTTTCTATTGACTTCTTAGTCTTCTTTTTATTGGTTTGTGGTTTGCAAATATTCTTTGCCAAATTGTTGTTTAACTTTATGGTTGTTTTGGCCAAGCAGAAATGTTTTATTCTTAGGTGGTCGTATTTATCAATCTTGTCCTTAGACATAAAGATTCCATAGTATACAGATGTTGATTCTCACAAAATTACTTTAAAAAGATTAATATAAACCCATTAAAAATAGCAATGGTATTTTTTGGGGAGAATTAGACAAGCTGTTCTAAAGTATATATGGAAAAATAAAAAATGCACAAATAACCAGAAAAACTCCACAAAAAAGTAACGAGCGCTGACGAGCTCCATTACACATTAAAGGACTATAAAGCTATATTAACTACAACAGTTTGCTGCTGCTGCATTGAGTTAGTTTCGAAGTTCCACAAACCGGGTGCCTTAAAATAAGACAAATTCATTGTCTCTGAGTCCTGGAGGCTAGGAGTCTGGAATAAGGTGTCAGCAGGCCATGCTCCCACTGAGACTCTGGGTAGAATCCTTCCTGGCCTCCTGGCTTCTTGGTGGTGGCCGTCAGTCCTTGGGGTTCCTTGGTTTGCGGCTGCATCAGTCCAGTCGCTGCCCCCGTCATCACATGGTGCTCCCTGTGTGTCTGTGTTTGTGTCAAATTTGCCGCCTCTCAGGACACTTGTCATGTTGGATTAGGGGACCACCCTACTCCAGTATGACCTCATTTTAACTAATTACATCCGAAACGACCCTAATCCCAAACAAGGTCACCTTCTGAGGTACTGGGGTTACAACTCTAACATGTTTTGTGGGGCACACAAGTCAACCCACAGCACGCATGTACAGTTGAGATCGATAGAACAGAATAGAGGTCAACATAAATCTAAAGATATTTGGGAATTTGGCATATTATAAAAGCAAAGGAAAGATGGAACAATTGTACACCAGTTTGGGAAAAAAATTAAGTTAGATGGCTCACTTCCTCTTTATATCAAAGTAAATCCCAGATGGATCAAAGGTTCAAATGAGAAAAGACTTGGTAAAATGAGAGAATCTTGGAATGGAGAAAGCCTTTCTAAACATGCTATAAAACCCAGAACGGGGGCTGGCCCCATGGCCAAATGGTGAAGTTCGTGCATGCCACTTCGGCGGCCCAGGGTTTCACTGGTTCGGATCCTGGGCATGGACCTAGCCCCACTCATCAAGTCATGCTGAGGCAGCATCCCACATGGCAGAACTAGAAGGACCTGCAACTGGAATATATGACTATGTACTGGGGCGCTTTGGGGAGAAGAAGAAGAAAAACAACCAACAAAGATTGGCAACAGTCTTTAAAAAAAACCCCACACCCCAGAATGTATAAATTTACTTACTTGTAAAAATAAAAATTAAAATAGATATGAGGTTCTGCCTACTAAGACATCACTTCCACTCACTTATGGTTTCTGAGGTGAGTGAAGATAGTGTGTCGTTACAGCCACTCTGCTGGGAACTGTGGGTCCTCAATATACAACTCTAGGCAGCTGCTACCTACCAAGAATAATGAAGCCCACTGGCCCAAGACAAATGTTGTCTCCACTGAATTGTGCATTAACGTTACACCCTTAACTTTTAGTGTTGGTCTCTACAAGAAAGACCAGCACTCCTGGTTTGCTTGTTCTTGAGAACTTCATTTGAATTTGCCATAAAACTGTTCTTGGGGGCATTTATTATGCCTTGTAGCATCCTTTCTCTTCTGTTAAAGTTTTATGTATGAAATTTGTCTTAAACTTTAGTGCCAGGATAAACTTTCTCCCCCAAAAGATCTGACATCTTTCTTTTTTCTAGTAATGAGAAGCAAGTGACTTGTATTTCCCTTTTTGCTTTGGCTGCTAAGAAACTCTGAACCGAATTAAATGCTCAATAACAGGAACTGTATGAGGCCTTGGACATGCACAGCTTTTTCTTTTGTCCTCATTTTATATTACTATTTTATTAGCCTCCCTACACACATATCTTTCACTGTAAGCCACCTCCAAGCCGGAGCATCTGCAGCACATGCTTCAGGCCTCACTCTCTGGGCCCACTGCGGGGGCCCCATGGGGTGGCCCATACTTCTATTGGAGGCTCCAGTTCTCCTCTGTCCCTTGCTGCCTCAGGCCTAGTGGTGGTAAAGACCTCCCTGGTGTTGCCAGCCCTGGGGTAATGCACCCTCCCTTCTTCCTGTCCCTGAGCCCTGCCCACAGCTTTGGAAGCTGTCCCTTTATTAGGCTCTTCTCGATTACCCAGTTCGTCTGTGCCATCTGTTCCTACCCAGGACCCTTTCTGAGGCATACAGTGAATGTGCCAGGAGTGGGCCTTGGAAATGGGTCCTTACAAGGCAATTTGGGCACCGGGTTGCTCATATATTGAAGGAGTGCGACACTGGTAATCCGTGGCAGGCAGTGGTGTCACGGGCCTTCACTGGTAACGAACAGCACAGGAGAGGGGAGCAAAGCATCGGGAGATCATAGGGCTTTGAAACAGTCACAATGGCAACAAGAGGGATTAGAAATTCTGTGTGATTAGCTGGCTGCTTCTGATGGCCCTCGAGTGCATACCAGGGAAAAGGACAAATCAAAGGGAGTTACAGTCAATACAGAACCCAAGTGGAAACTCAGAGAACCCTGAGGAATTCCCGTGTCCTCTGTAGTTGCAGGAGAGAGACGTCTGAAACCTGGGCAAGGGCCTGATTGTCCGGGTTGTGGAGCTGCATTGCCAGTTAAATGCTCAATCCTATCTGGTCTCTCACGATAAGGGCACTGATGGGAAAGGAGTTAACCTGAGATATGGGTTGACGCAGAGGAGGCTAACTTTGAACCTCTAAATCCCTTTGCCTCAGCCCCAGCCAGCCTCTTCCTCCATAAACAGCTTCCAGTGGACGCAGCTGGGGCAGCTGCCTCTCCTGCCGATGCGGATTACCACTCAGGACTCACCCCACCGCTCCTCGTTGCTGCCAGGGCCATAGAAGAGTTTGATCCCACCATGGCCCAGATGGAAAAGTACCAGGCCTGCCGAGGGAGGGCAGAGCTTTCCATTGCAAAGTGTGGCGGGAGCTCATGCATCGTGCTGGCCAAAGCAGTGCAAAGTAGTGCACTCCAAAGGAGTCAGAAGGAAGAGGATGAATTATAAGGCTAGCTGGAGCCAAATTTCTCAAAATGAAATCTAACGTTTAATGTGTTGGCTGGAGCACCTGAGAATGGTGTTCAAATCTGCGAGGCCCCATACCTGAGGCCTGCAGCCAAGGTGGCCTAGGCCTGAATGGACTGCATATATGGGCTCCCTACAGCTCGTAGAGGTCAGTCTCTTGGGCAAGGATGGGGTGGAGGGTGGATAAGGAGGGGCAAACAAAACTATCCAGCCCGCCCATCATCACTATCCTAGAGTCAGTCTTGAACTCAGCCCATGCTCTTCGAGAACGCGGGGGCTCTCCTCACCAGTGCTTTCTTAACGCTCTGACGAAGGCACGCCCTCTGGGCCATGTATGGAGGGTATCGTTAGAGGGCACACACAGGAGACCCATGCAACATTTGTGTCACCTGAGCCTTTGGATGACATCCTCTGTAACAGGCCAGGGAAATTCCAACAGTGCACCATCTGACTGTAGGCCACCGTAATAGCCTCCTCTGCTGCTGTAGCAAATGACCACAAACTGGGTGGCTCACAACAGAAATTTATCCTCTCACAGTTCTAGAGGCTAGAAGTCCCAAATTAAGATGTTGGCAGAGCCACACTCCCTCGGAAGCCTCTAGGGGAGGCTCCTTCTTTGCCTTTGTCAGCCTCTGGCAGCCCCAGGCACTCCTGGGCCTGTGACTGAATCACTGCAATCTCTGCCTCCATCCTCACGTGGCCGTCTTCTCGCGCTGTCCATCTCTTCTCTTCTTATAAGGACACCAATTGTTATGGGCTGAATTGTTTTCCCCCAAGTTCATATGTTGAAGCCTGACCCTCCAGTACCTCAGCATGTGACTGATCTTGGAGACAGGGTCTTTAAAGAGGTAATTATGTTAAAATGAGCCTTTAGGGTGGGCCCTACTCCAGTCTGCCTGGTGTCTTTATACAGGATTCGGACACACAGAAACAGGAGAGATGAGCATCCACACAGCAAAGACCATGTGAAGAGGCTGCAGGAGGGCAGCCATCTGCAAGCCAAGCCAAGGCCTCAGCAGAAAGCTCGCCTGCCAACATCTTCTTCCACTTCCAGCCTCCAGAAGTGTGGGAGCATAGGTTTTGTTGTTTAAGCCCCCCAGTCTGTGGTATTTTGTCACGGCCGCTCTAGCAGACTAATACCCTGATCACACTGGGTTAGGACCCACCCTAATCCAGTATGACCTTGTATGACCTCATCTTAACCTGATCACATCTGCAGAGATCCTATTTCCAAATAAGGTCACGTTCACAGGTACTGGGGGTTAGGACTTCAGCATCTTTTGTGGGGACACATTTCAATCCGTAACAGCCACATTGAGTCACAGCATCAGTTAACTGGCTTAGCAGATATTAACATCCTCCCCACCCCCAGCAGGGGCTTCAGCTTCCAGGTGGGTTCCACCAGTGAGAGGCACTGGCAGAGACCGGTGGGTGGGAGGAGAGTAGGGTCAGAGTGTCTATTCTGGTTCCTTCTCGCGGGGTTACTGCGAGCTGGCTGTCTGTTGTCTCCGTCAGGCGGCCTTCTCCACACATCCTCTCTACAGGTTCCGGTAACTGTTCCCTCCGTGGACCTTTAGGCTTGCCGGGTGGGGAGAGGGAGCAGGGCATCAATGGCTCCCCCATGTTGCTAGCTGCGCCCAGCCCTTGTTTCCCTAAACCCCATCTGCACTCTTGCAAATAGCTCCTTTACCGACCACTCCTCAGTCAGTCAGTTAGTGCACCATGTTTCTTGCTGGAACCCGGACTGACACAGGCCATTTTCTAGGCTCCTTTAGGGATTAGGATGAAGTGTATTTGTCAGAGCAGGATTCTTCACATTTGCTGGGGATTCTCTTTATTTTAAATCTTGGGGATGATCTTCAAGGATCAAGAAGGGGCAGCCTTGATTCAGACTGGAGATTTCATAGGCTGAAAGACGGCTATTACAAGACTGGTGAAGATTTCCAACACTTCTGCTGCAAATGCTAGCTTCTCCCCCTGGCTGCATTTCCTTCCATTGGGAGGCGGACCTCCATCTTTTGCACTGGGACTGGCCTTACGAAGTGCTTTGGCCAATGAGATGGTAGAAAATGTGAAGCAAAGAAAGCCTTGAAAAACTTTGGCACACTGTTCTTGGAATTAAACCATCATGTGAACAAGCCTGCTAGCCTGCTGGTGATTGAGAAAGACATGGCCCAGTCACCTATTGCCCCGGCTGCTAACTAGCCAACTGCCAGACATGAGTGAGGCCATCTGGGCCCAGCCAGCCACTAGCTGACCAAAGATGCACGAGTGAGTGGAGCCAAGATCAACTGAGCCAAGCCCAGTAGACATCTAGGGGATAAATGGTTGTTTCAAGTCATTAAGTTCAGGGTGGTTTGGGACACTGAAAAAGCTAACGGATACATCTTCCAAATCAGAGGCTGCGATGGCAAGCTCATTTTTTGATTACAAATCCTATTTTTACTATGGGGTTTGCAGACTGTTTTGATTATGGTGAGGAGAGGCTTGAAGTGAACTGAGAGGAGGTTTGGAATAAATGTTTCAAAATGAAAGGGGCCTACTCTATATCAACATTGGCAGACATTTACTCCCGAAGCTGGTCTTGCGGCATTGTATTACTTCCTCCCGCGACGCTAAAAAGTCAGCAAGGGGCCAGTAAAATTGCCTGACATTTGCTAAGGCCTGTGTTTCCACATGACCAAGTGGCCCCCAAGGAGGACAAACTACTGAGGAGGGTGTCAGGAACTGGTACTAACACTAAACACTGGAAAGACTCTCCCGGTTCGTGGTGATTTATTCCATCTCTAAATTATTTCCTGACATTTCCAACTCCTCCATTCCACACAGGTGGAATGTGTGGGTACAGAGTATCGATAAGTGAGGTCCCCCTACGTCAGATCATTTCTCATTGCAGCCTGTATCTTCCATCTGTAGCCCTCATCACAGTCAGTCACTTACTTCTGGAACCATGCGATGCTTGCCTTTCCCCAACAGATCTCAAGGCCCATGAGGGCAGGAGGGCACACGTCTGTGCTGTTTACAGCATCTTCATCTTTGCCAGACGTACTCTGAGTCTTCAGTTTTTCCGGGGCACAGCATCTTCACTTTCCATCTAAGTTCTTTTGAGATACACCATTCGAATTGGGGTATGATACGCTGACATTTTATCTCCAGCTATAAAAACCCATTTGCAAAATCACTAGAAGAGGCAGCGGTACACTTGTGGTATACATGATGCCAGTTACATCGAGTGGTCTTAAGAGTGATGGTTACCTTCTTGCCTCGTCTAATTCCTTTTGTGACTTCCTCTAACTCCAGTGTTTAGAGGTCAGGAAGGGGAGGAAAAAAGCAGCAAAAGAGACTGAGGAGCGGCCAGAAAGGTAGGAGAAAACCAGACAAGCATGGAGTCCTGGAAGTCAAGAGCATAGTGTTTTTCAAGGAGGGCTTGGTTATTACAAATGACACTACACTGAGTACTGAGAATGATCCATCAGACTTAACACCACGTGTGACCTTAAGAAGAGCTTTGGTGGAACAGATGGAACAGCAAATGGAGGAAGAGGAATCGGAAAGAGAATGCAGAAAACTTGTTCAAGGAGAACACTAGTGGCCCTGGGCCCAGCTGGCAAAGGAGAGAGGTGTGGGCAGTCATGGGAATAAACCCCAGAGTATGTGGTGTTATGGAAGGCAAGAGAAGAGAAGGCTGTAAGGAGGGGTTAAGTGCTACCAGGTCAAATAAGGTGAGACCAAAAGCTCCACTGGAGTTTGACATCTGATGACCCAGTAAGAGCATCTTAAGTATTAAGCAGAGGATAGGGTGAGGAACAGATGATGAGTGGAGCCAACTCAAAGCCTGTTCTACAGGAAAGAGCACCAGAGGGAAGCAGGGCAGTACCTACCTCCTAGGCCTGCAGTGAGGATTAAATATGACCGTGTGTGGCTGGCACAAGGGAATTGCTCTTCAAATGCTAACCACTACGCAGAGGAAAAAGCTTCCCTCTCCCCTTCAGAATCCTAATCACTTCTCCACAGGACACTGCGTCCTCCACCCCCAGCCAAAAGTGCTAGATGCAAGGTGGGCATTTCAGAATCAGATACTTCAGAGTTTAAGCACTGTTTCTTCCCATGCGCCTATGACTTGATAATTTCTAAATTTAGAGAAAAAATGAGGTTTGAGGGAAACCAGTGACATACTAAAACATACCCTTCTACTTCTGAAATGAATAGTTGAGAGTTGCCTAACACAAGTTTTCAGCTACAGAAAATCTATTAAAGGAAGAATTATTTAAAAGTTCCTTTATATCCGACAAGGGAATCTCTCTCAATATAAACAAGCCTGGGTGAAATCTGTGAATCCAAGTCTCAAACTTCCCATGCGGTAAACCTCCTATGTCAGAGGAAAGCCAACCTAGTTAACAACTGGAACCTGAGATGAAGGTTCAGGGGGTCTTCTAAACCTCACTAGACTCACCCTTGTTCTCACTGACCCTCTCCTCCGCCCGGAATCTCTTCCAATTTCCTCCAGTCAAAATTTAACTCAAATGTCTCCAGACTCAAATACTTCGTCTTGCCTATTCCAACCTTTGTCTGTAATCACATGTTTTTCAGGTGTCGTGTTTTCACTCCCCTCAACTCTCCCCAAGAGATTTTAAGTCCGTTAAGACCAGACTACTTTTTCCTTTCCATGCATTAAAAGAGCAAAGCATGTAGTATTTCACACATATCAGATACTCAATAAATGTTGTCCAATTTACATATGAGACCATTCTAGAATACTTTTCCAGCTAATCACCACTAATTCTGCAGGTTAATTTTGTTCCTTCTCGTGATCTAGATTTGAGAGTAGGGATCAGTAAACTACAGGATGCAGGCCAAATCCAGCCACGAGCTAAGAACCCTTATGTTTTTGACAATTCTTTACAAATGTAAAAACCAAAGACTATGCAGCCTGCAAAGTCTAAAATGTTTACTCTCTGGCCCTTTACTGCGCATCCCTGACAGCCTCGAGACAAGAACGTTGCAAACGACTCAGGGCGCAAGGGCAAGGGCCAACAGAGCTCTTTGAAACCCGGCTGGCCCATGAGGCACCTCCAGACAAGATGTTTCTTTATCCTATTAATTCAGCAACTCAACTCCAAGAGCACAATTTTAGGGATAAACCCCAAGGAGTCTGCCACTCGTCACACTCATCACAGGTGAGGACTACTGAGAGGGGAAATAAGTAATAATAGTAGGAGGTTGTGAACGATAAAAAGTTGTTTAATGTTTCATAGACAAATTCAAGTTCATAAAGAAATTTCCTTGAATAAAGATGCTAAAAACGTTCTTTGCAATTTTTTTTTTAATATTTATAGTTCTTTTACAAAGTTCTGTACATAAAAATAAATATACAGAAACAACCCATCAACTGTCTGCATCAGTAATCCTCGCTGGTGGGCTCACCATTTACAAGGAAGACATCATTCAACGCAACCTGTCACAGAGACTGTCCTACCAGCAAGGACTTCTAACTTGAAGAAGCATTACTAGGTCTCTCTTATCAAGATCGCCAATCACTCGGGGGCCTTTACCTACCAACTAGCACTTACCCATGAAATCAATGAATGCAGTCACTGGCTTTAACAGAGTGTGACCAACTGCCACTACTGCCTAGTGCAAATGTCTATACCCTATGCTGACTTCAACCCTTAAAGATGCACGTGTAGTTAGGAACAGAAATAAACCCCACCTCCCCTTGGCTAGTCACTGTGAAAAGTGTGCGTGTAAGGCAATTGAATTGAGGGTTAAGGATTCATCTTGTTAATGTCAAAAGTGACACTAACAAGATTCTTAGCCTCATCCACCAGATGACGGGCCTCTGCGTCCAGGTCTCCAGGAGCAGGCTCCACCTCCTTCACCAGACAAAGGGTTGTAACCTGGGACAAGACAGAGGAAACAGTACTGGAAATATTCTATATGGAACATGAAACTGTGAGCCTGACGCATGAAGTACTGCAAAGATATGGATTCTATTCTCATTTTTATAAAACTTTAAGCTATCATATGAAAAAAATACTTTATAGTGTGATTGCAGTTTGAATTGACTTTCTGGTGAGAATAAAAGAAGCCATTCAGCTTCTTGGCCTTAACTCCCCAAAACACGTAAAAGCTCCCCAAAACGCACAAAAATTCTGCTGAAAAAACCTCTCAAGATGGCTGGATTTAAGTATATGAAGGCTTCTACTGCAGTGCTTAACAAAATGTATACATCAAGTAAGAACTGTTCAAGATACAAAAAATAAGTTAAAAAAAATAAAAACAGAATGGAACTTGCCACTTCTACCAGTCAGAACTGGGTAATCTACATGCCCAGGCCCCCACCCCTATGCCCGCCCACTCATTAGCTTTCCAAAGTTAATGGACATTTGGTGACCAGGTTGAGGGCTCCGGCTCCAGGGCCGGCCAGACCTTAAATGAGGTGGTTTTGCTCCTTACTTGCTGTGGGATCTTTGGGCAATAACGCCCTGTGCCTCAGTTTCCTTATTTATAAAACCAGGCCAGTCAAAGCACCCAGCTCAGGACTGTTGGGAACACTGAGAGGCCATGCATGTAAGCATGTCAAGCATTACATTTTCTACAATTTCTTCCACTCCTCTCCTAAAAATCACCACTGTTTGTTCTGAAAACTAGTCTTCCAGCAAAAAAGTTTTAAAATAGCATTTTCTTTTCACACATATCACCCCCTGAGGGGCAGCCCAGCTTGTCTGCACTGTCTTAGAGCCCGTGTCCAGCCTCCTAACAGTCCTCTAAGACGCCATCTAGGCTTCCATACCTCTGCAGCGCCTCCCTACAGAAACGCCTTCTCCTCCAATGGAGAATAAAGTCTTCGGCCTAGAAACGGGTCCTACACGAAGTGTTCTAGTACCTTTGCCCTCTCCTCCCTCAGGGTTAACGTGGACTCTTAGCAGATCACAAAGGATTACTTATTTTCATTTGTGTGTGAGTCCCATCTTCTCAAAAGGACGTGAAGTCCTCAAGGATGGGACAGAGGCACACTGCTGCAGTATCACCTAAAGTGCTGGGGGTGGGGTGTGCACACAGAAAAAGCTCTGAAGGGACACCCATCCATGTCTCCTTGAGAAAGTTATTTGCAAGAAATAAGCCCTGGCTGGAAAGACCAAAACCACTGTGTTCCAGTCCCTTGACACTCATCTCCAAGATGGGCAAACCACTCTTCATCCTACGGACCTCTCCCCTAGAGGGCTGTGTGGGATCGAGTGAGAATACTCAAACACAAGTGTGATCATTCCGATTATTTCCTGAGGGCCTTGACTGACCTTTTTTGATTTTTTACTGAATGTTTACTTTTTACTGATTGGACACTGAGGCCAAGGAGGTTACAGGCTTCCCGGAATGGAAACTGCACCCACATCTTTGCCCCGGGCCCACTGGGCAACAAAACTCAGCAGGTTGGTGACCCCCAGCCACTGAGGGTGGCTTTGCATCTGTTTCTTTTATTTAATCTTCATAATCTTAAACTTAGGAATTAGTCTCAATTTATAGACAATGAAACAAAGAAACAGAATCTTGTTTTTAAAAGATAAGTACATCCTGTAATTGTTCAGAACGCTTTAATGTTCAGTACTTCGGTACTTACCACCTCCCCGCAAAGGCTTTCTGTCGGATTTTCGTTTGGGGATGACTGAGGAAGTGGAGGGCCCAGGACTGTCTTCTTCCTGTTTAAACATACACCGGCTTAAGGAGCTATTTAAAAACATTCTACTCGACAAATCTTCGTCTACCTGAAAATGTCCACGAGGCCAAAGTCTAGAATCACCTGAGGCCCTCTTGCGTTTCTTTTGTAACTTTTCCCTTCTTGCATGCTGTCCCACATTTCAATCTTCCGTCTCCTTTTTCCCTCTTCAAGCTGCAAAAGAATCGCACATTGTACACGATGAATTCAGAAGTGGCCATCTTTCTCAAAGAACATGCTAATTTGAACAATTTTTAATAAAAGTGTCCTTCAAAACAAACTTTCCCCTGCATTTTCGCCCATTAACAAAACTGCTGCCATCCAGTGGCATGAGTTTCAGTCTCAGACGGAACCTCTTGTTTTTGTACACTATTAAAGATGGCAAAAAGTGTCATGAAAAAAAGAATACCAATTCAGTTCTTCTGAAACTCGCCCTTCTAGAACATTTTTGGTAATGTGGAAGAACTCTGACTTGAGACGGGTGAGCGTGGCTGGCAGGCCTGCTTTGTTGCTACCTGGCTGTGTCACCTGAGGAAAGCCACTTAAACCCTCCGCTTCGCAGGCTATGAGGACCCAAGGAGAGCAGACTTAAAAGTGCTCTGCAAGTGAAGTGCAATGAAACATAAGGGAAGCTAATCTCAGCAGAAAATTCTGCCCAACAACAAGCACTTGAGAAAGCTCCTAATCACAGTTAGCAGGTCCCCGACGAGGGGGTGGAACACTGCGCCCTGCATCTTCGCCTCTGCTTCCTACTCCTTGAGCAGCAGCATTCCTGCCAGCAACTGGGTACCGCAACTTAAGCGCACACAGAACCGCTCATTCCCAAAGGAATGCAGACCCACACTGCAGTTCATTCTAGTTCCAATTAATCAGTGATGTCACAAGGATATGTGAGAATATGCCTTAGAAAGCACATATCCAGAAATTTTCTCCATGGCTTTCAGAATCCATGGCTGCTAAACCCAAGTACCTGTCACCTCATCTTCCAGCCTCTGCAAGTACAGGAAGCCAAGGAGTAAACCCCCTCTGGACCTGAAGGTAGTTTTACATTCCTAGCTAACATAGAGAGCATCACGACGGAAGACAGCTGACAAACCCTGAGACCACAAATAAGAAAGGTGATTTAACTGTGAGTCAGGCAGACTCAGCTTATTATTAATTTTTTTCTAAGTCCGTGAGACATATGCTATAACAATTTTAACTGAACATAGGCTTTTGTCCCAAACTTTTCCAATTTTAGAAGCTTATACAATAATTTTCAAAAGTGATCTTTTAAAAGACTTTTTCAGCTATTATCAGCAAATTCAATAAATGATCAAGCTATTTTACTAATAACACACTCAAAAAACTCAGACCCTGAAGTCATTAATTCTGACAAGTAGAAGGAATTCAACCTATTCTATGGCTCTAGAAACAAAAATAATTAAATGGTTGGAAATCAGCAAAGAAAAAAACTAACACAGAACTGCTCAAAAATGGCATTTATGTATATTATGCTGCCACTTCTATGAAAAAAGATCTATGCACGTATTTATATATGGATACAATATTCCTCGAAAAATATCTAAAAACTTAATACGGAATGCTTAGACAGGAAGGGATATGGGAGCAAGGAGGGCAGAGACAATTTTCATGGTATAGACTTTTATATCATGACATTTTTTTACCTCGTGTGATTTAAAAAATTAAATAATAAGAATGTGATATTTTAACATTTTAGGTTAGTGACTGTATTTAAGTGGAGGATGGGCAACCAAGTGAACACAGAAGCAGGCCGCTGAGACGGTGACCAAGGAGGGCGAGGGTGTGCAGCAGGTGTGGCCTTGTTCTGTCCTTTCCTTCTGGGCTCCAGCCAAGCTGGAAGACCAGCCACGTACTGGATGACCATGCAGAAACAACAAAGGCCACTGGCAGCAGCAGAAACACCGGAGACACAGGCAAGACCAACTTCTCAGCTGCCTTAGAGCTAGCACAAGCTTCCTTCTGAGGGGATAAAGAGGGGCCCAGAAACATCTGGACTGAAACTAGAGAGCAGAGTCTACATTTGGTGGTTTCAGTTTCACAGACTGGGTCAAATCTGGTGGGTGATCTTACTCCTGTGAGGAGCAGCACAATCCACCTGGTTGCACAGGTCACTTCCAACAGCTGTCCTTGGTTCTGCCTCCCCTCCCCCCTTCTCCCTTCCCCTTCTACTTTCCCCCAACCAAACCAGGTGCCCTAAAAAAAAAAAAAAACCACTCAAAAACTCCATCTCCTACCCCCCATCTCAACCCTGGGCTTAGCCCATGGCTGCCCCCCATGGCTCTCCTTCAATCCACTGAAGAGTGGCCCTACCAAGCCAGGTCATGCGAGACACACGGCTTGAAACAGACAATGGAGCAAGAAGCTGCATGTGTTCCCTGTGTGTCTGGTGGCATGGTACCTGGACACAGTTTTGCTGGGTGAAATAATGCTGTGAGGGAACCACTAAAAAACAAGAACATAAATAAAAGATGCCTTTCTAAGAATATTTTCCCCCTAAAGAGTAAACTGCACAAAAAAAGCATGCTGACCAATACTAAGCTATGTGGAAATGATTCTGCCACAATCAGTTGTTGCCAGTACCCACCCTAATGGGCACATGCGCATGCATGCATGCACACACACACACACACATTTTTACCCACTAAGCCTCAGACTATTTCTTAAGACCACCCATTCAAACTAAAACCAGCTCATACCTGTCTTAGTTTTTCTTTATGCTTTTCAACTTGTGCATTTAATTCCTCTTGCATTTTCAAACGAGCAGCTGCTAAAGCCTCTTGTCGCTTAACAACAACATCAGGTTCTAAAATGTCAGACAAAATTTCAGATAAAGCACCTTGTATTATATATAATGGGAACTCTTGAGGGTCCATATTATTAGAAGTATACAAGAGTATAGATGTCAGACAATGCAAAAATCTATTTTCACATGAATAATTCTACCCTTCTGCATACATTTCACTGCTCTAAGTTGACCAAAATTCTAGCTGCAACCAAAGAAAGTTTTCTGATCATTAGCCATCAACTTGCCCACATCTATACCAAAAAGAGATAAAGATCCTCAAGTATTTTATCCTACAGAAAAGAAAGAAAAATCCTTCCAGCTAGCATTGATAGAAATGCATGCCCTAGCTTTATCTATGTTTTTATCTAGTTTATAAAACAAAGCAAAATTATATAAATACACTGTAAAGTTCTTTATCTGCTCATCTAGTCAGACCGCTGTGTTAAGGTCCACCGAGGGGCAACCACACAGTCTTGTGACTTATTTTGTAAACAAGGAAACAAACTAGAACTTATATGTTTACAGGAGTACCATCCAAAGTATAGGTGATCTTCAGTATCTACAGACAGTTAGTAGTGGGAAAAGGCCACTTAACTGAATCCTCATCAAACAGGGGTCAAAATGTCATGGTCACAATAGCACTGGCATCTGTGTGTGTGTGTGCATGCTGGTAGAGATGACCGGAACTTTATCTTTAAAAACACAATAAAATTATAGTTCCACTTTACAGGAATGTGAATTTTGGTAACATTTGTAACTGTTGGGTCATTCTTAAAATAAAATCAATGAAGCACAGTTATTTTAACCCAATTTTTCTAACAAAATTGTACAACAGCACAAAGTAACACCTTTCACTGCACACGTATTTTTTGCAGTGATTCACAGAAACAATCCTCTTTTGAAGCGCCCATCCTATCATCATCTCAGGAATCTACTCTTCAGTTGTCAGCAGGTCTTACAGGGCCGGCACTTCACTTGTAGAAATGGCTGTACCAGGTGACGGAATCTCTTCCCTAACACCATTGTCATCACTTCACGAAAGCCTGCATCTTATGCAAGATTTACGATTGTACTTTGTAGTTTGTTGATGGAGGTACAGCCAACAGTCAAAAAGACAGAGAGAATGGCAGGATCACTGGGTTTCACCGGAGAGGAGAAAGGTATACTGGAGTAAAGGGCTTTTCAAGTCTTTCCACTAACGACTCCTTTGTGCAATGCCCTTTGCTTTCCTCCCCAACCTCAGTCATCCTGGTGACTCAGATGAATGACAATTTGTATTTAATTACGCTGCTATTCTCAAAACATGCAATGTTTCTTTGGGATATGTCCTCAGAAACTGAGCTTCTAAGCTAGTCAAAAGGCTACTGTTACAGAGGAAATGAGTTTCTGGAACAGCCAAGCATAATCTGAAATCAAGTCTGATGAGTAAGCTGTGAAGATCAAAATGCAGCGGACAGGAAGAACTGAGGCTGTTTCTTGTCACCCACGCGGTGCTAGAGACAAGACATGCAGTGCATTCCCTACACACTATCAAGCAGGTTTTCCATCTTGTTAAAACCTCTGGAAAAAAAAATTATTGCACTTTCACCAACATCGATTTCAGAAGCATAAATGGTTTTCCTCCCATACAAATTAGGATCAGGTACTTCTCGCTCTTCACAATAGACTAACAAACGCTAAGGGCAGTGGGGTAAGGCCCTGGCCTCCCTCCGGGTCTCCCGCACTAACCCACGGCCGCCGCAGCTCGGTCCAGCCGCCTCTGCCGCAGGGCCCTCAGCCGGCTGGACAGCTTCTGGAAGAGCACGTAGAGGAGGATGCAGCTGAAGACCAGGTACCAGCCATAGGCGGCCAGCAGGGAGCCCACTGAAAAGACACAACAGTTTTCAAGAAACTAAGAACGATCCTGCTACCGGACTTCTCCATAAAATCCACGAGGACAAAGGAAGCGCAGCTCCTGCCCTCAAAACCCCCACGGGCAGGCTGAGCAAATGGCCTCCCAAGTAGGCAGTTAAAACAAAAGTGAGAAGTGCAGCAATTCAGGGGTCACTGAAAAGGCGCTTCTCAACCATCTGGGGAGTCGCGGGGGCAGGTCCGGGGGGGCGTAGGGCAGGCAGCCGGGTTTTGAGGGATGAAGAGAAGTTTATCCGACTCAGGAGGGCAAAGCTCTGTCAGACCTAGGGAACACATGGTTATCAGGACACAGCAGGGAGAAACGGGAGGCCGGACAAGACAGACCACGCCGGGAGTCAGGTGTGGACGGCGGGGCGGGGGAGCCCCGAGGCCGGGAGGCAAACGCTAAGGACCAAGTGACCCCAGTAACCGCAACCCAGAAGGGCTCGCTTTGCGCAAAGTGAAGGAATCGCGCAAAGCCGGACCCGAGGGCGCCGCCCAGGGAAGTACGGCTCCAGGCTCGCCGCCCGGCCCTGCGAGCCGCGCCAACGCCGGCTGCCGGCCAGACCTCCCCACGCCCGCCCGGCGCGACGCGGAGGACGACCCACCGAACATGGCGGGCGGTGGCGGAGCGAGCCCGCTGCCCGCGGCGACTCACCCGTGACGTGCAGGAAGCGCAGCCCCTCGGCCTCCACGGCCGGCCGCGCGGACAGCCGCTCCTCGTCCGGCTCCATGGCCGCTGCCGCCGCCGCCCAGCCGGGCCCCGCCGCGTCAGCTCAAGCCTCGGCCTCACGGCCCGCCCCTCCGTTCACGTGGAGCGCCGGGCCGCGTCCCGGCCAATCGCGGCGCGACCCGGCCCTGACGCTCGGCCTATCGCAGCGAGGGCGTGGCCGGGGTGGGGCGTGGCCGGGGCGTGGCGTGGCGTGGCGGGGCGGGGCGGGAGGGACCCGGAGAGCCGTGGGGGCGGGGAGTACCCCTGGGCGGGCCGCCGGACATCCTTATTTGCCCGAGAGAGGCCGCGTAACTGACCTCCTGGCAAACTTCTTATCGAATGTTTTCCTTTGTTCCGATTGGACACTAAGGTCACGGGACGCTAGGGGCTGCCTAGAAACGGGATTTGCGCCCACATCTTTGTCCCAGGCAACCGGGCTCGGCTGGTTGGCGACTCCCAGCCATTGGGGTTGTTGCCGAGGTCCACCTCACTGAAGGTTAAAGGTGAAATAGGAGGAACCTCCCCCTCGTGCTGCCGATGATACCTTTTAGGCTAAGAAAGTCCCCTTCCATCCTCAACGGTTCTTCTCCCCTGCAGAATCAAAACCTCTTGGGAAAGAATCGCAGCAATGGCTCCACCACGGACTGAATCTTACGATGTGTCACAAGACATTATCACAGTTATTTATAATAGTGCCCTGGCTGTTTCCTCTGCCTGCAATGCCCTCTTCCATTCCCTTCCACTCCTCACCTGTCACCAACCGAATTTCTGAGGTCTACCTTAAGCACTCTATTTGAAATTTGACTTTGAGGTTTTTTGGGAGGCTTTGAAGTGAATGTCTTACCTAGCTGCGTCTCAAAAGAAGGGTTGAGAATTAGGAATATAACTGAAAAAATACCGAGCAGCTGACAACAGAGCGCGCAGCCGCCATCGCCGCGAGGAGGAAGGGCAGGCATGCATCCACGCCAATCGAACACCGCCAGCGACTCCACCGCTGCTTCCCCCAGAGATTGCTCAACGGGGTCCGCTCCGGGGACCACGCCGACCTCTTCAGCGGTGTGTCAGGAAGGCAATTTAAAGGAGATTCCTATTCATGAGGGTTCATGGGCCATGGCAAAGAAAAGCCTGAAAGCTCTTCTTCACCTGACAACAGACTCCTCAAATTGGGAAACCAAGGACTCTAGATTTCATCAATTAAGGCTGTGAAGACAGCCGTTGATTTGATGAGTTTAAGAGGAGGAATTTTATTTCCTCCTTCTTGATGTTTCCCTCTCACTTGTAAAAGATGAACCCTCAGTCTTTGCTTTGAGGTGATTTCTCACTTGCTCTGGCGTCTTGCAGAAACCCAATGTGCTAAAACTGAACCACTTCTTGGGATTATGGTTGCAATACTTGGTCTAGGATCAGCTTTCAATATACCTTGTATGTAAATAATGATAAACTAGGATGATCAGTGTTGCCTGACCTCTTTATACTGCAGGCATTAGGTACAGTGTATTGAGGTCACTGTCCATGGAGGCAATTGGCCAGGACATCTTTTCTCTCGGGGGTTAATGCTCTGAAAAGGGATCTGGCACAACAGTTTCAATCAATGCTTGGGAGTTTTATTTTTATATATTAACTTAGTGGTTAAGATTGCTGGAGGCTTGGGTTAGCTGAGGTTTTTAACAGACAGTGCTCTGCCTTACCAAGAGGTGTCAGATTAAGTCGTGAAAATATCAAGAACGTGGCAGTGAACATCATTTCAGAGCTGACAGCGTATTCAGGAATTAAGATACTTGGAGTAGCTATGGAGGAAGAGCCTACTTTGCAAAGATTTGCTGTTGCTGGCTTTCAAACCAAGCCAATGAGTAATGTCAACCTGCATATCATAAAAACGTCAATATGCTACATCTGGTTAAGTGGGGCATAAAAGAGATGGCTTTACTCACTTTGTTTACCCACCCTGCCTGTAACGTCTGTAATTATGAAGATGACTAAATTGAAACATTTAGTTTCTATCATTTAAACAAAAATAGTGGACAATTCCTCTCACTCAGGACTTTGCAATATAAAATAGAAACCAGCACAACACTGGTTAAAACGCACATTTTAAACACATACAAGAACAAAGCATGTTTGAATATTATTGTGACTATTGTGAACTACAGTATTTGTGTATACATATGTACACACAGTATACTGAATAGCATATGCAGCTAAAATTAGTAGATTTTGAATTATTAGAGTGCATGGATGACAGGCTTTTGTGTCAGTTCCTTAGCACATTATTGTTCGTAAGGTTCCATTGATAGAAGTTACTCATTCTTCCTAGGCAAGCTTATGTGTTACCTTTGTCCCTTTAATCAGGGTGTATCATCTCACCTAGCCTGTCTAGAACCATAAAGTTATTTCAGCAAACACTTTACTTAATATAACTGCTCAGGTGTTATTTGCAAACAGAGGACAAAGGTAGTATCCAGAATTCCCAACCAATGACTGGCCATGGTAGACTAAATGCTTGGCCCCAATTCATCATTCCTTCTTGCAACTATATCCTCGCCATGGCCTCAAGGTGAGGAGAGTATTTCCCCGTTCTTTGACTTTGCACTCTGCCAGGTGGCTGACCACGGTCAGTGGCAAGGAGGCAGAAGTAACACTGCGTCAGTTTTGAGTGTAGGCCTTAAGAAGCCTCGAGTGCTTCCTTCTTGTGCCTTTGCCCAGTTAGCTGAATTGTCCAAGGAGAGTGAATTATGTAAAGCCGAGCCACCCAAGTTAATCCACAGGCCTGCAGTGAAAAGCAGAGCCCAGTGTGAGAATAAAAGGTGTTTGTCGTGGGGCTGGCCCCGTGGCTGAGTGGTTGAGTTCGCGTGCTCCGCTGCAGGCAGCCCAGTGTTTCGTTGGTTCGAGTTCTGGGCGCGGACATGGCGCTGCTCATTGGGCCACGTTGGGGCAGCGTCCCACATGCCACAACTGGAAGGACCCACAACGAAGAACATACAACTATGTACCGGGGTGTCGCTTAAAACCCAAGTTTTGGGGTAGTTTGTTATGCAGCATTATTGTGGCAATAGTTAACTGACAAACGGCCAAACCTCACCTTTTCACAAAAGTATGTATAAGACAGGATTAAAGGTATTGATAGCTAAGGGAGATTACAGAGATGGCAATCAAACGAGTGTTTTCTCAAACAAGAATAAGGACTCTTTTCAATGACAGACATTCCTGCAGACTCCCTACATAGCCTTTAAATTACGTTAAACATATACATATATAAAACGAGATATATATTTCCTAAATTTATAGTTCTTAGAATCTCAAAACCAGAGCACTTACTGATTACATACAAATACTACAAAACTAATAATATTCAAATCAACATCTTAATGTAGTTCCACAGAAACAAAGTTCTTTTGAGTGTTACATGACTAGGTCACTGCTACAAAAGTTTCTGCTATAACTTCATACAAGTTATCTTGAAGGAATCTCGTGTTCCACAAAATTGCACATTGAAAATACTGGGCATCTGAGAAAAACTGGGTGGGGGCAAACCAAATTTTTCTGGTCCTGAGACACAGTGATGGACCTTGAGCTCTGAGCATAGAAGCTCTCACTTACCTCTGGTCAAATTTTTGCAAAATCCTCACTTGAGACAATAGCATAATGTAACAAGGTCCCCTTTTGCTTTTTTCTTACCAGCCCCCAAATTAATCATGTGTCATTAAATTGTTTGGTTACAAAGTAATCCTGTTCAGTTCAGATCAATTCAGGGAATGGCACCAAAGCCTCATATTATTGCTAAGTACTGCACAACACTCAGAGCCAGGACCCAAAGTAAGCTACTCGTTAGAGGTAAGGAAGGTGACCACAGAAAAGTTAACAACTGCAACCAACTGGTCATTACTGAGGCTAGTGACCAGAGCCTCATTCAGAGTCCCATTCGGTGAGGTGGCTCATAAGCAATGGGAGTAGGGAGACTCCTGAATATGATGGGGATAGTTTCCAAAGATCATAAGTGTGCAAAAAAACAAACTGAATCATTTTAGTTGTCCTATCATAAGTGTCAGGTCAATGTGCATTAACAGAAGGGCTACGTGGAGGTAGAAAAGGCAGCCTCACTGGCATATGTCATCGATGATGTTAGAGGAGCTAAATTCTAATCCAGTCCAGGAAGCAGCAGATCTTAAGACCCCTCAAGTCTTTCTGTTTTGATCCTACGCACATTTAGCAATGTTCTAGTCCCAAAAGGCACCCTGGTGAGAGGAAGAGGAAACCCTGCATTACAGGCACTGAGTAAGTTATCTTCCCCTCAAATTAAATTAAGAGTAAGACTTTTAGTTTATAAACCCATCTATTGTATAGTTAGTCTATTTCCAGGGTGCCTAAATACCCCAGGAATTCATGAAAACAACTCAAAACCTGTCAAGGAGGGGATAAAACAACAGAGCAATCCAACCTGGTTTGGGCCAGCAGCAAATGGACCATAGGGGACTACTCCTTAAGGAGGTAAAGCGTCGTAGTGAGAGGTAAGGCCAGAAATCCTCCCTGGAATGTTGTCCTCTGACAGGCAGCACCTGGGAGCCCGCCACAAGTGCAGAGCTTGAGGCCCCACCACAGACCCTACCTTGTAACAAGATCCCCTGAAGGTGCACTGTAGTTGGAAAAGCACGGGTTCAGGGTCAGACAGAGGAAATCTAAAGGCCAGGTTCACTCGATGCCCAAGTTCCATCTCCTTTCCAAAGCTCTCTCTACCCTATTCTTTTCTTTAGTTGCCACCGCACTGAGGTTTAGCCCCTCTGTTGTTTCGTCTTCCCAACTAGACTGGCAGCTCCTTGAAGGCAGAGTTCCTTCCTGTCTTAGGCCTCTTGTATACACCTTACAAGAACAGCAAATTGGCCCATCAGCAGCCACTCCAAATTGTTTAGGGCCCTATTTTGAAGAGTGTTTCTCACATTTAGGATCACCAGGGAGCGTGAAAAACCCAAAGCAACACTAGCAGATGAGAAAAGATGGATGCCAAGATGCTCACCTCTACCACTTTGTTTTCTAGATTAGCTTAAATTGGTCACAACAGGAATGTAATAAAGTGTCTAGGAGATGTGAGAAACCGTGCCTCAGCCTGCCCACTGGGGCAGCCACGATTCCCCCAGTACCTCCTAAAAGTTGGCACATGCTGCTCCTCTGCTCAAAGCCCATCAACCGACAAGCAGAAGGTACATTCCCCTCCAATTTTTCAAATTAGTAATCACTATTTCCACAATGTTTGTCTGTAGGACTAAATAAAAACTTCAAAGAATACGGATTCCTGTAAGGCCCTAAAGCCTGGCTGCCTTGAATGAAGCTCTTCTTATTCTTTGTGCAGAAAAAAATGTACCAGAGATCGCAGATTCTTACTGACAGTCACTGGCAGCACAGTCTTGAGTTTTAGTAAGAATTTAAAAATCTTAACATTTCAGAGAGGATTGGAAAGCCTACCTAGAAATGACACCCTTCTACATTTCCAACTTAAACACATCCACGTACCTCACTGCACACACACCCTGACGACATGCAACTTGGTAGCATAGTGAGCATCCTTTATTTTCACTATTTGTAGAAAACTGGCATTTAGATTTCAAAATTTGTATTACAAAATTACCAGCAGCAGTTTTAAGCATTTCAATAATGCTTATGAACTCCACTTTGCTGACACAAAGCTATTATTCCATGTTCAAAAAGCAGGACTTGTCCTAAGTGGGCATATTATACATTCTATAGATATGTAGGCCACATTGCTCAGGACCCATTTGTGACTGTGTCTTCTTCCATCTCTTCTTCACCATCATCAGTGGGGCCTAAAGAAAAACACAAAGCCAGAAGTCATATCAGTTTGAGAGAATGTGCTCACTCAGTGTGTCAGTGCCCATTCCACGAGGCTACTGCATGCTAGGCCCTGGACTAGGTACAAAAACCCAACAGCAGCTCCCGCCCTCAAGGAGCTTACAGTCCGAGACCCTCTGCCTTTGGCAGGTATGGGAAGGAATGGGCAATTCCTAAGGGAAAGGGTCACAAAGGTGTTTTATGAAAGTCAAACTTGTTGCCTGCCATTCTAACCCATTTTGGCTGAGCTGATAATACATTTTTTATGAAGGTAAAAACCTTATACTTTGTGTTTTGTTCTTGCCACTACCACGGGCAAAGAAACTGTGAATACTCAAAAAACAGCTGGATACTTACTACATGCCAGATACTGGGAATAGTGAGTCAGTGACTTTATTGTCTCTAAATTAGGAAAAATATGGCAACAAGCAAAAGGTTCTAACATTTGTTCAACAACTTATGGCAGATAATCTGGTCAATATATTGTGAAAAAGGAAACTGTTTTAATGCCATCAGTGTCTGGGAAAATTACTCATGTTTAAGCTTATTGTTTCTACAGTTAGATGCAAATATCAGATTTCTAGATACAAAACTACCAAGAAAAAATGTCACTGGGAGGTGCTACTTGGAGGCCTGGGCCCACTGAAATCTAGAGTGCCACAAACAATTTCTGCCTTCCTCTCCCCGGGGTGCTTTCATACTACATTTAAAATCCCCAGAGATCCTAAGATTCTGTCATATCACAGTCACAAGGAGCAATTTTGACAATGCCTCCTCCCCCAACCTCGGTCACCACCGAGCCTTGGAAGCCTCAATAGACTGCTCATGTTCTCAGGACTAAAGACCTAACCTGTCGCAGGCCACAGTGCCCTGCATGGCCTGGCGCACGCTTACTCTGCCGGCTCATCTCACCACATTCTCCTTGTGCCTCGAGCTTCACTCACACTGGCCTCTTTTGGTTCAAGTGTGCAAGGTTCCTTTTCACCACAGGTTTTTTGTCTGTGTAGTTCACTCCCCCTAGAATGCGGCTCTGCCTTTGTTTACTTCAGTGGTTCTCAAACATTTTAGTTTTAGGACCCAAAGAGCTTTTGTTTATATAGATTACATTTATTGACAGTGTATTAGAAATTAAAACAATATTTTAAAAAACAGTAATTCATTAAAACAATAAATCCATTACATGTTAACAATTATATTCCTATAAAACAAAAATATTTAGTGAGAAGGTTGGCATTTTATATTTTTGCCTCTGTAATGTCTGATGAATAGCTGTCAGCTGGACTCTTGTATTGCCTTCATTGTTCCACCTGTTGCAATTTGTTGTTTTTACTGAATGAAGAAAATCAGCCTCACACAGATATGTAGTTAGAAAAGGGACGAGTATTCTGATAGCCTTTGCAGACAGTTGCAAATATTCTTTTTTGATATTATGCCAAAACTTGAAAAAACTGGTAGTTTCTTAAGGTTACTTTGTAATGTGGAGTCTGAAACCTTATCAATGAACCTGTCATACTCTCTTACTTGAAAATCCATTGGTCTATCTTGTACTTTGAAGGGACTGTTTACACATGCATGATTTTATAATATCATTTGGAAAACACTGGTTCACTGAGTTATGCAGATCTTCCAAATGTTGACTCATTTCATTATACACTATCGAAAAAATAATATTCATTAATATCACCAATTTCCTCAGAAAAGTCTGTAAGTTTGGGAATCTGTGAAGCTAACAGTTGTGGATAAAAGTTTTCCAGTTCTTAATTTTTGCTTGAAATCTGGAATTTTATCACTGATAACCAGCACCATTAGTTGTTTTCCTTGAAGTGACAAGCTCACTTCATGTTTGAGAAGATGCCTGCCCCTCACTTGAAACAAGTGCATAAGTGCATGGAGACAACCATCCACCTTACATATGCAGAAGTGCTCCACGCACACCCCATTTTCTGTCTCAAGGATATCAAAAAGATGTGCACGCAAGGGGTGACATTTAATAAAGTTAATAATTCTCGTTCCTTCACGAAGGACATTCTTAAGCGAAACTCGTGTGTATCTTACTGAGAGAGTGCGCAGCAGTTGAGAATATGACAACTACTAATATCCTTCGGGCCAACGCCTTGACCTGCACAGAGGCGCCAGCTGTTTTACCCACCACTGCTCTTCCACCATGAGTGCAAATGTTAATATGATGAAAAAAGCAAATAATGCCTTGGTGTTGTTATAAAAAGTTTTGACCTTACAGACTCCCAGGGGTTCAAGGACCACACACTGAGAATTGCTGGTCTAATTAATGTCTTACTCATTTCTAGCTTCAGTTCAAACACTATTTCCCCAGGGAAACTTTCCCTGAGTTGCCAGTCTAGGTAGAGGTCCTAGTTACATTCATAGCAAAACTTGTAATATGCATTGTTTTGAGTAGTTTTCACTTTATACCGCCAGGGCTCACCATGCTGCCGGACACAAAATTGGCATTCAAATATTAGAATATCTACCACTTACCAAAAACTTGCTACTCTCAGACCCTGTGCTATCTATGAAGTATCTTACTTAGTCCTCCCAACAACCCTCTGAGGTTGATACTATTATTATCTCAGATTTAAAGATGAGGAAATGGACTTAAGATTAAGTGGGGATTAAGAAATTTACCCAAGGACAGAGCTGGTGAGGCTAAGGCTGTTTGGCTCTAGAGCCTGTATTCCCAACTACTAAGCTATCCTATATACACGCAGGTAAAAGGCTAGACAGTTCCCTCTAGTGTTTGGTTTCACTCCATGGCTACAAAATATTGTTTACTTCAACTTTCACATAAAAAACCCGAGTCCTATGACATAATATTCTATATCAACTAATTTATCTTCACAGAGGATTTAAAGGGATTTGTGTCCATGAGATGGTAACGAAGCACTATGCCAGTAGTCCTGAGTCAGAGCATCTAAACTGTTTTGGAATCACTCTGAGTATAACATGAACTGGAAGCACAAAGACAGAACACGGTTTCCTGACCTGATCTGCGTTCTCTGCCAGGTATCTGACCAGCCTGCAACAAGCCCTTCAGCCGCTCCACTTCGGCCAGAGTTGATGCATTTGCTATAGCATTCTGGAGGACAGAAGACAATGGAGATGGACAATTAATTTCATCTACATATCAATCACCCAGGAAACACCTCCAGAAATTCACAGCAACTTTTTGAGTTGCAAAATTAAATAGTTGTGCTGGGGAAAGAATTTTATTGGCACAGTGAAATCAACCCAAAAACCAAGTCATTAATTTCCAAAATTGGTAGAGATGCAGACCCTCTTTTAAGAGAGCAAATAAACATTGCATATGTTCTGAAACTGTAGCTAACTGAAGTACCTATTTGGAATTATGGTACTGGATAATTTAAGAGGCAATATTATAAAATTAGGATTTCTCACTGATCATCAAGCAGGATCTTTCAGACAGCAAATCTTTGAAAGTAAAAATTAAGGCAAACACAGAGAGCATACAAAGGTAACTAACTGTTCAAATAAACGCCTCCTGGGAAAATGAGAAAGACCAAAGCTGCCTCTACTTCAACCGGTTCGTGTAATTAATTCAAGTCAAAGTCTGGTCAAATCGTAACTTTAAGCTAGTTTTTCCTTATACAGAAATACAGCTGCAGTCTAACAACTACGGGGGAGAAATAAGACTGTTCAGAACTTGGTTTATTACATAATTCTGTGTCCTAAAATCAGAGCAGCTCTCTCCAGTCTGAGAGTCCTAACACATTATTACCTTGATCGCTTCAACATCCCCTGGAGATGGCCCACCTTTCTTTTTGTCCGTTGGCAAACCAGCACCTGGATTAAAACTTGGGAGGGGAGGGAAGAACATAACTGTCAAATCCAGACCAAAGGAAATTGCTTCTCTTTTACTTTCAAAAGCTTTTGAAAGTAAATCAACCAGTGTAGTATCTTATCTTTGTTAACAAACTGATACAAAAACTCTCTCCTTCAGAAACACCACCCAGTTCATCTTCCTATAGAGAAAGCAGGATGTATACGATAACACATTAAGACTAAATACTGAAATATTTGCTCTGCTAAATCTGCAGAACTCTCATGTGACGTATGGACCATTGATGGTCACGGATTACCATCACACAAATTTAATACTGTATTAGTCACAGGTGTTTTGTTTATTGTGTAAGAGGCCAACTGCCAGACAGATAGTGTTTCTGGAGGTGAAGTGGAGAGAAGTTGGATATCCGTATCTTACGTTTTGCTTCTCCTGGCAATATCCTTTGCAAGTTGTGCACCCCGTTTGCCCTTGAACATTTTCTCTGCTTCCTGACGCTCCTACAGCGACACCACACACAGAGTTAATGGAAATAGGAATACCACATGCATTTAGATGCATTCCTCAGAAAACATGGAAGAAAATTCTCCTGAAATACTCTGGGCTGGTAAAAATACCAAAAAGCCAATTTCAAATTAAAAGGAGACACAGTGGTCTTGCCTCTCTGGTGAAGCTCCTGAAGAAAGTTCCCCTTCCTAGTTTCAAGGAGGAGCTCCCAGGGAACTAAGAAAGTTTAAAAAAAAAATAGAGGGGGCTGACCCATGGTCGAGTGGTTAAGTTTGTGCACTCCGCTTTGGCAGCCCAGGGTTTTGCCGGTTTGGATCCTGGGCACGGACATGGCACCGCTCATCAGGCCATGCTGAGGCAGCATGCCACAACTAAAATATACAACTATGTACTGGGGGGATTTGGGGAGAAAAAGTAATTAAAAAAAAAAAAAGAAGATTGGCAACAGTTGTTAGCTCAGGTGCCAATCTTGAAAAAAAAAAAGAACTCCCAATAAAGGGAAAATCATTCTAACAATTAAAGCTGCTGAAAAACAAATTATACTCAGCTCCCCAAGGGGAATGTATCTAAGCAGATGGTCTGTTGTTGATAGTGGTCACTGTAGCTCTGAGATAGCACTCCCTCTGGAATTACCAACACTACATAAGACAGCTTTAACTCAAAGCCCTACCATCAACTCTGCTAGGAAAAAACAAATCTGACTTGTTCTCTCCCACACTGTTATTGCAAACCAACGGTAAAATGCATCAGGCAATTTACAAAATCAGTAACAAAAGCATAAAGGAAAACACAACTCTATAATGACTTACAGCCAAACGAATAATACTTACTTTTAGTTTCACTTTCTGGAAATCCAGTACTCTGACTTGTGGAACTTTATAAATTACATACAGTCTGTAATGCTTCTTATTTGTTACAGGATTTCTTAGAATACTACAAGAAAAAGAACAATATAATGCCAATCTTGTTCATAGCACAGCATTCAAGAAGTCCATTTTAATAAAATCTGAGGAGTCCATAAATTAAAGAAAAGTTCACTATTCTTCAGATTTCAATGGCATAAACTTAACACTAGGGAAATTTTAATAGAGCACTGGGCCCAAAGGAAATGTTTTCGCTATTTATTTTAAAAGGTACTTTTTATTAACTGATTGCTTTCATGTAAAGGCTGGTAATGGTGTTATTTTAAAAGACTTCATTGTCATCACCACAAATAATTTCCATACCTTAGATAAGTCAGTGATTTGAGAGATGCCAAAGGGTCCAGATCACCCTGTAAGATAATGGCCAGAGGTAAGAACACAAACACACCATGCTACTTTGATACTGTGAAACGGTGGGTGCCTTTGGAGCAAGGACTCATCTTGTCTTTTATTTTTTTACTGTTCCAGCACCTAGCACAATACTAACATATCACAGATGCTTAATAAATATCTACTGAATAAACTGGTGAATAAATTTGAGCTTCTTAAACTTAAAATCTTGGTCATAATGGCTTTTGTCTCAACAGCAGAAAAGATTAAAAAAAAAAAATCTCCTGTAGCACCCTCAAAAGGGCTACTGAGCTTAAAGCAATGATTCAGAAAATAAAGTAATGTGAAAGCTGATGTGACTGGAGTAAGTTATTCACACAGGAACCTCAACCCAGGATCCTGGTGTAAGGTGGTTCTTCCTGCTAGTACCTTTAGGTGCCTGAGAGCAACATAGGCATACCATCTTTGAGGTAGGGTGCTTTTATTCCAGGATCCCCCCAATCTCTTCAAATAATTTTTCAAGGAGAGGAGCAGCACAGTTTAAAAAAAAAAAAAGACCAAATTATGGGAAGAAGGCAGGTTAGTTTTGAACCTTCCAAAACTGTCCCACAAAACATAGTGCAGGGGCTGGCCCTATGGCCTAGTGGTTAAGTTTGGCAGGCTCTGCTTCGGCAACTGGGATTTGGTTCCTGGGTACAGACCTATACTACTGGTCGGCAGCCATGCTGTGGAGGTCACCCACATACAAAATAGAGGAAGACTGGCACAGATGTTAGCTCAGTGCGAATCTTCCTCAGCAAAAAACTGAAAAACAAACAAAAAAAACAGTGCAAGAAAGACAGCAAAACCAAAAACCTATGGTCAACAGCTACAACTAGATGAAAAGGTATTCTGACAAGAACCTAAAACAGGAACAAGCAGGAGCAAACTACTGTGATAGCTACAAGACTTGCATGGTGACAGCATTTGTGCAGGAAGAAGGGAAAGGAAGGCCAAGAGGCATCCAACAGACCTGAGAACTCTAAAGTGACTGACCAGTTCTCAGTTTGAAAGCAGCAGCCAAAGGAAATGCACATTCCACTGAGTACAAGAAGTCTGTGATAAGGCCTGAAGAGGCTAGAGCAATTCGGGTCCTCACTCTTAATAATAACCAGAAATTATGTCCTTTCCAGGACAAAGCCCTACACTAGGAGAAACTGCTAGGAACAGAGCTAGACTGAGTAGGACACAGGTGAGAGGGACAATGAGGAAAAGAAGTACAGACAAAAGCAGGGGAGGAGGGGAGTTCCGAAAGTCAGCTGCCATTTTTAAACACCTCCCAAACACCATCAGAAGGAGCTCTAGAGTCTGCTATGGGCACACTGCCACCAAAGGAGGATCCAAAAAGGAACAAAGACAGAAAAGCATCACATGATCTCACTTACATGTGGAATCTAAAAGAAAAATCCAGTCCAACTCAAAGTAACAGAGAGTTGAATGGTGGTGACCACTGGCTGGGGGTGGGGGATGGGGGAAAAGGGGAGATGAGATATTGAGCAGAGTACAAAGTTTCAGTTGTAAGGTAAGTTCTAGTATACAATATGATGACTATAGTTAACAATAATATATTGTGTACTTGAAATTTGCTAAGAGAGTAGATCTCAAGTATTCTCACCACACAAAAAAGTAACTATATGAGGTGATGGATATGTTAGTTTGATTGTAGTAATGATTATTTCACAATGCAGACATATATCAAAAATCACACTGTACACTTTAAATATGTACAATTTTTATTTGTCAATCAAACAAAAAAGCTGTCAAAAACAAAACAAAAAGGAACAAAAAATGGTAACTTTTGTTACACACATACAAATTATGTAAAACATAACAATGATGCTTTGATAGGTTTTTTAAAGACAGAATAAATATATAAAAAATTGGGGGGCACATTGAATGTTTAAGGTTGCTGTATTGTTAGGAGGATAAAGGCATTGGTTACCTTCAAACTTTGATAAATACATATTTTTAATTCCTAAAACTGCTAAGAAGAGAAATAGAGTAAATAATTTCTAAACTATTAGAAGAAAAAAATGGAATGACAAAAAAAAGAGAGAGAGAGGGAGGGAGGGTGAGTGTACGCAATAGAGGAGAGAAAAAGAAATGCAGAATGGGTGCAACAAATAAAAAGCTCCAGAAAAGAGAGAAGACAAATTCAAATATACCAGTAACTACATTAAACGTAAACAGACTAAATACTTCATTTAAAAGGAAGACTTCAAACTGGATTAAAAAAAAATCCTATCATATGCTGTTTTCAAGAGACAAATCTAAAATATAAGGTACAGAAAAGCTGAAAATAAATTTTGGCTGGAAAAAGATTTATCACACAAATACCCACCAAAAGAAAGCTTGTTTTTTTTCTTTAAATGCAAAACGTTCATTACAGAAATGTGAATCATTATTAATCCTGGTAATTTTGTTTTGTCTACAGACTTTTTTGGAGGAAGACTGGCCCTAAGCTAACATCTGTTGCCAATCTTCCTCTTATTTTCTCCCCAAAGCCCCAGCACATAGTTGTATATCCTAGTTGTAAATCCTTCTAGTTCTTCTATGTGGATGGTGCCACAGCATGGTTTGAGAAGCAGTGCGTAGGTCCATGCCCAGGATCCGAACCAGTGAACCCTGGGCCACTGAACGGAGTGTGTGAATTTAACCGCTATGCCACTGGGCTGGCCCCAGAAAGCTTGTTTTGGTATACTACAGCAGATAAAATAGACATTAAGGTAAAAAAGCCCAAATACCAATAAAAGGGTCACAACACAATAATAAAAATGTTCAGTTCACCAGGAAGATATTAACAATTTAAAATTTGTATATCAAATAAGCTAACCTTAAAATATATAAAACTAAAATTGAGAGAGCTCCAGGGAGACAGTCAAATCCAACACCATGTGAGATTTTAACATATCTCTTTCGGTAACTGATAGGATATACTCAGCCTTCATCTTCTGCAAACAGCTTTAAATACAATTACAACATACATAAAAATACAAACAGCCCCTATCATGCCACACATTCCCTATGAATGTGTATTTTTGGTTGAATATCTCATATATTTCAGAAAGGACATGGCCTCAGACCAGTGCTTTCTTACTTCTGGAGTTAAGGACTTCCCTTTCAGAATTTGAAGGAAGCTATGGACCGAGTCTACTAGGAAAGGAACAATCAGGGAAACAGAGAAGAGAGGTAAAGGCATAGTAACCCAAAACCAAGTTATATAATATGGACTTAAACATCCAGTGTTTAAGTGAAAAATCTAGGTTACAAAACAATATTATAGTATGAGCTCAATTTTGTTAAAAGTTAGACATACAGAACAGAAATTTAAAAAGCATAAAAATGGGTCAAAACAATCATATCTAAGTAGAGAAAATGAAACTTGCCCCTTATCCCATAGGAAAACCAATTCCAAGTGGATCATTGACCTAAATGTGAAGAGTAAAACAGTAATTTCCAGAATAGAATTGTCCAACAAAATTTAATCATGTCACATATGTAATTGAACATTTTCTAGCAGCCATAATAAAATAGAAAAAACAAGTGAAACTAATTTTAATTCATCATTATTTAACCTATTGTCCAAAATATTATCATTTCAACATAAATATAAAAAAAAATCATTGATAGTTTACATTATTTTTTTGTACTAAGTCTTTGAAATCTGATGTGTATTTTACAGTTCTGGTACATCTCAACTCAGAGTAGCCACTTGTGGCCTGTGGCTATCATACTGGACACTGCAATTCTAGAAAGCAACATAGGCGAGTTTTTTTATAACCCTAGGGTAAGGGAAACATGACAGAACATTAAAAGCACTAGCAACAACAACGAAAGACTGATAAATTGGACTATACTTCTATTAGGAACTTCTCCATCAAGACACCCTAAGGGACTCAAAAGGTGAGCAACAGAGTGAGAAAAGATATTTCCAACATATATAACTGAAAAAGGCCCAGCTCCTGAATTAAGATAAAGAAAAAGGATGATGAGAAAATTTTCCGGATTTTCCAAATTTTCTATAAGAAGCATGTAGTACCTTTAACTCCTCTCCCCAAATAATTTTTTCCCTGTTCAACTTACCAGTTCCACCAGACTATTGTTGGTGAGAATGAGTTCTGTCAGACAGGGCAGAGCCTGATCAAGTCCCTCACCTATACGGCTAAAAGAAAAACAGAAAGACTCTAAGCAAAGGAGAAAATTAAGTAAGCTGACAATTTTACCTAAGTCCTTGCTCAGAGCATTTCAGACTTCAAAGTTATAAGAACTTCAGAGACCTTTCTTCCAAAACCCTATCTGACAGAGAGAAAATGAGGCACAGAGAGGAAACCTTGTCTGAGGCCACAGGGTTAGTGACAGAAGTGGGATGATTTGACGACCCATGCCTCCCGAAAGTTGCCTGGGGCTCTACATCCATTACCACACTGTCTACTGGAAACTAAAAAAGGAGAAACTCCTGCATAGAATAAATTACTTAGCTCACTTCATGACTTCTGTGCAGGTGGCACAGAAATGCAAGTGATTCTGCATTCACAGCTCAGATGCAAGACATACAACTATACCAGAAGGGAATGGTTAACTCATGAGAAATATGCTACTTACCAAAAGCAACTCACCACCCAGTACTTCCTAAAGACATTGTCTATAGACCTTCAATAACTTTGCTCTGATAAAATTTACACAGAGATGATTAAAGAGGGTCCAAAAAAATCTCAATTTCAGTAAGTAATATTCTAAAAACGAGTTGTAAAGAAAAACAAATGGCCGAGGATATGAGGTGGAAAGAGATGCTCAAAAATATAACTGTTGAGCTTTGTATCTTTTAATAATTATTGTTTTAGAAGTCAAACTACGTATAAAGTAGCATGTTTTTAATTTAAATTAGAAGGTTACCATGAATATACAAATATACAAGATTTCTGAAGAGATGCAAGTAGGACTAGACCAATGCCAAGTAAACCTCTGGATCTGTATGGGAAAAGTGCAGCTCATTTCTCATTTTAAGAAGAAATACGTAGCTTTAACTGGCAATACATACTACAACTTCTTCAGGGAACAGGGCAACATCTACTCTAAGGAGAAAAAATTACTTTCCACTAGCAGACACTTACCATATTCTATTGTTGTTCACTAATAATGTTTTCAGTCTTCTCAACAGAGGAAAACCATCCAGTTTCCTTATTTCATTGTCAGAAAAATCAATAGCATCAAATTGGTCTAAGGTAGCACCTAGATTTTCAATGACAGGAATTTTATACCCTGTAAAATGGAGGGAAGAAAACACACAAGCATTAACCTAATTAAAAGGTATCTTAAAACATTAGCAGTATTTCATGGTAACTTGATTCACAGCTTTCACTTATTCAGAAAGTGTTTACCTAGCACCTAAGCCGTGCCAAACAGTGTGCAAGGTACTGGCACATAAAATGAGGAACAGGAGAGTCACAAGTCCAGCCGCCATGGACCTTACAGTCTAGCAGTGGACATGAAGATAGAGATGACCAGAGGACAAGGGCAACGATGATGAGGACACTTACTAACAGTAATATTGGCAGCTAACATTTGTAAGAGTATTTACAAGGTGCCTCACACCACTGCAAGCAAGGCCCCAGAGCTAGTTAAGTGGCATAACAGGAATTTACACCGTGAGCTGCTTACTGTAGGTGTCCAAGCCTTGTGCATCCTTGCGGACAACAGTTCTCAACCTCTTTTGCATTCCCCCATGCCAGATTCACCGAATTCATCAGGACAGCCTCAGGATGTCAGGACACTCGCTCCTTACTTCACCTCCCCCAGCTCTAATCCAGAGTTGAAGGTCAACAGTTTACACACAATGGTAAATCACCATGCGAACAACTCACTCAAATACTCACTGATTTGTCTAATATAGGCACAATTATTGTGCTAGGTGCAAGGAGAATAAAGAAGTGAACCCAGTCAAAGTTAAAGCACACAACTCGGAGCAGTAAGGGCTACAGCAAGTAAGTGCCGCAGCAAGATAAGTATCCTCAACACTCACGCCCTTCAGACTTAGATGGCAAAGATCAACCTGTGCCAGGAGAGTGAAAGTGGTCAGCTACTCTTGAACTGAAGCTTTCTCTAAGAAACTTAATTTCAACAAAATAAAAGCACTGGGCTTTGTCAGCAAGGGATCCAAGCAGAAGACAGAGCCTATCAATGCTGCTCCTGAGACTGCGTTGTCCCCACGGGAGCAAACCGCAGACCAAGACTGTATTACCTAATCCCCAAAGAGTTTGTTCTTCACATCCCTCCTGAAGTCACCTCCTAAATGCCGATTAGATAGCTGCACTCCCAATTTCTTAGCAAGACCTACTAAGGTGGAAATAGCTAGAGGAATGGGAACAGTGGGGGAGTTTCCACCACTTACACCCGGCACTCGGTGGTGCAAGCCTCGGGGAAACAGTTCACCTCATAAAATGTTTTGATAAAAGGAAAATACCAGAAAATTGAAGTTCAGAAGAAGGAAATATTGAGGAAACAATCGCTTTTGTCCCCGAACATGGTTCCTCTATCATGAGTTAGAGGTAATTAACGTGTATTCTACGTACACTCTCACAAAATCACTTCAACGTATCTACGGAGACCAACCACGCGCTCAGCACTAGAATTACAACCACCAATATAAAGTATGTTTTCCCTGTCCTCAAGCCAAGCGAGGCGTGACTGAGGCCCGTGGGCAGGGAACAGGCAGCAACGCGGGCACGTGTGTGTGAGCAGGCGCGAGCGTCAACAGGAACCCCAGAAGAGTCCAAACGATGGCCTGTCGGCCACAACGGCAGGACTCCGGCCGTGGCGCTCCCGGCGCAGCCCGGCTCGGGGGCGAGAACGCAGGCCCGCGGGCCAAGCTCTGGCCCTCGGCGCACGCGGCGGGGCGGGGACCACGAGGCTGCGCGCGGAGGCCCAGACTCACCGCGGAGGTCCAGCTCTCGGTCCCGCACGGCGTTGGTGTACTGCGCCGCCTGCTCGATCAGCTCCGCCGTCAGCTTCACCATCCTGCCGCCTCCACTCCCGGTGCCCCGGCCCGCCCGCCGCCTCCCGCCAGACAGCCGTCCCGGCGTGCCCCGCGCCCCGCCGCCAGGCAGCACCAATCGCAGCCGGCGCGTGCGCAGCAGCTCGAGGTCCAGGCCGAAGCAATCGAAGAGCCACGCCCCCGGGCGCGTTCCTTTCTAAGGTCCTGGCGCGCGTTGCGGCTGTCTGTGGTTCTGGCTTCTCTCCTGGGCAGTGCCTAGAGTCTGGAGGGCCCCTGATTCCGCACACGCGCGTCTGCTAGTTACACAAAATATGAAAGCAGCGGAGGGAAACTTTCTTATGCATCAGTGCACCGTGAGTGGGAGGGGAAGCTGTGTCTGTCCTCACTCCACCCAGGAGGGGCAGGCAGCGGTGCGATCCAGTGAAGGACCCAGGACTTCAGGTTCTCGTCTGGATCCTGGGCTTTGGTCCCCGGGATATAACGTAAGAACTAGAGCTGGGTCACCCGCTCCGGGCACAGTCGAGTTTGCAGTTAGACCTGTGGTCTCTAGACACTTAAATATTTATATTGAAGCATGGTATGCAGAAAAGTGCGCATATCACAAGTTCTCAACGTGACAAGTGAGCACACGCGCGCAGCTGCTGCACAGGTCTGGGGAAAAAAAAACCCTAATATTTTGAAAGCTTCCCTCCGCCCCCAAAGGCAACCGCGAATCCAAAACCATACATTAGTTTTGCTGGCTTTTGATGTAAATAGAATTCTACAGTATGCTTTTGTACCTGGTTTCTTTGGCTCTAAATATAGAGCCAAAATATCTTATGCCTGGAATCTATCCAGGTTGCATGCAGCGATGGTTTGTTTATTTTCGCTACTGTATAGAATTCCATTGAATATCTTACACAGTAACTTATCCATTCTGCTGTTGATGGACATTAGGGCTGTTTCCAGTTTGGGGCTATTCTGAATAATGCTGCTATAAATTTTCTTGTACATAGATCCAATGCACATGTGCCTGAGTTTCTCCAAAAGTGGAACTGAACTGCTGGTATGGTATCATCAGTAGGTAATGCCTAAGTTATGCCAAGAGGCTAAAGTAATTGGCACACTCTCTAGCGATGTGTAAGTCTCTTACACATCTTCCCATTGAGTTGTCTGCCTTTTTCTTATTGACTTTTAGGAGTTCTTTATATATTCTGGGCATAAATACACTCTGTGGCTTGCCTTTCGCTCTCTTTTGGGAAGGGTTAAAGCTGCTTAAGTACCGAAGAACTCACAGAGACCAGAAATACTGTCCTTGTACACATCATCAGTGCCACAAAATACAAACTGTAGTCCATTTTGGTCTGCATAAGATAACCTCCTATTCCTAAAATCACAAAATCTTAACCTGGCCTGCAATTCGAATCGACAAGATAAGAAGTGTGGTTTCCTCTCCCATTTTGCAATGGAAATGAACTTTCAAATGGTCCAATTCAAGAAGAGGCATCAAAGGAAAAGCTTCTTAGCTCAGGAGGCCTTACCCATTGACAGAGTCTTTTGTCCTCTTTCGTGGGGACAGTTTCACTATGGTCATGTAGGTCTGGGACAGGAAAGGGTTTTCTGCTTACTGGCCTTTCCACCCTTAATGGTGTTGTTTTATGACTAGAAGTTTCTAATTTTTATGTTCAATTTATCTTTTCCTTTATGGTTAGTGGGTTGTCTTGTTTAAGAAATCTTCCCTCATCCCCCAAATATTCTTCCGTATCTACTAAATGCTAAATTGTTTTACATTTCACATTTAGCTCTACAGTCCACCTGAAATTGATTCTTTTTGAACTTTTTATTGAGGTGTGATATACATACAGCTGAATGCAAACTAAACACACCAACCAACTGGCATCCAGATCAGGAACAGGACATTGCCACATTCCAGAAGCCCCCTCTTGTCCTCTTCCAGTCACACCCTTGCCCCAATGTAACCACTAATCTAACATCTTGTATAGATTGGTTTTGCCTAGTTTTGTATTAATGCAAAATGAAATTTTACCTTATGTATCTCTTGCTTAACATGTTTGTGTGTAGATATAGTTCATTTTTTCTCATTGTTATATAGAGTTTCATTGTGTGAATATTCTACGGTTTATCTATTCTGCTGTTGATGAGCATTTGGGTAATTTCCACTTTGGAGCTATCATAAGTAGTGCATCTATTATCATTATAATACATATCTTTAAGCGAACAATACAGACTCAGAAATGGAATTACTGGGTCATAGGTTTACAACCAGTTTACACTCTTTAGACATTCAGTATTGTCTCTCTCTCTCTTTTTTTTTAACCATGCTGGCGGATTGGTAGTGGTATCCCATTGTGGTTTTAATTGTATTTCCCCAATTATTAACACAGTTGAGAAATTTAAAAAATATATTTAGGGGCCAGCCCGGTGGCACAGCGGTTAAGTGCACACGTTCCACTTTGGTGGCCCGGGGTTTGCTGGTTCGGATCCCTGGTGTGGACATGGCACCACTTGGCAAGCCATACTGTGGTAGGCGTCCCACATATAAAGTAGAGGAAAATGGGCACAGATGTTAGCTCAGGGCCAGTCTTCATCAGCAAAAAGAGGAGGGTTGGCCGCAGATGTTAGCTCAGAGCTAATCTTCCTCAAAAAAAAATGTATTGTCCATTTGGATAGGTTGTTTTGTGAAGTGTCTGTTTAGGTGTTTTGCCCATTTTTCTAATGAGCTGTCCCTTTTTACTGATTTGTAGGAGCTCTTTATACTTTTTTGGATAAGAGTCCTTGTGACATATATGTACAGTGAACATCTTCCCTCTCTCTGTGGCTTGCCTTTTCACTCTCTTAATGGTGTCTTTTGATGAACAGAAATTCTTAATTTTAATATAGTCTAATTTATGAACTTTTCCCTATATAGTCAATGTTTTTTGTGTCTTTTTAAAGAAATCTTTGCCTACTCCAAAATCATGAATATTTTCTTCTAAAAGCTTTATTCTTTCACCTTTTGCATTTAGATTTGCAATCTGCCAGGAACAGATTTGTCTTTATGGTCTGAGGTAGGGATCAAGATATATTTTTCCCCATATAGACATTCAGTTCTCCCAGCACTATTTATTGAGAAGACCATCCTTTCCCCACTCCTCTGCAGTGCCACCTTTTTCATAAATCAAGGGTCCAAATATGTGAGGGTCTGCTTCTGGACCAGCTATTCTGTTCCATGGGTTTAATTGCCTATTCTTGCACAATATCATACTCTTTGTAATAGTAAGCTTTATTTAAAAATTTGATATTTGTCTCAAAAAAGGGCTCCCACTTTTCTTTGAGACTGTCTTGGTTATTCTTGCCCTTTGCATTTTAATATAAATTTTAGCTACATCTCGTATCTAAAAGAGAATCCATGCTTTAATTTATATTGTACTGAATCTGTAGGTGAATTTGGATGGAATTCATATCTTTACAATATTGAGTATTCCAATCTATGAACATGATATAACCTTACATTTATTTAGGTCTTCTTTAATTTCTCTTTATTCTATAGTTTTTGTGTAGAGGTCTTATGCATCTTTTAATAGATTTATTCTAGGTATTTAATAGTTTTTTTATGCTGTTGTAAATGGTATGTTTTATTAAAAAAGTCTATTTTCTAATCATTAGTTTCTGGTATATTGAAATACAGTTGAAATACAATTGATAACTGGCATTGTATCCAGCAATCTTGCCAAATTCACTTATTAATTCTAATAGTTTATCTGTAACCGTTCTTTTGGATTTTCTACATATAGAACATGCTGTCTGAGAATAATGATAGTTTTATTTCTTCCTTTCCAATTCTGGTACTAGTTTTTCTTTATTTTTTGCCTGTTGCACTGGCTGGGATTGTCAGCACCACTGGGCAGTGGTGGTGGTGGGCATCCTTTAGCACACATCATCATTTCAAAGCCAAGGGGAAAAAAACCTAATCAAGTGACCAATGTTAATATCACCAATAACGGAACAAGTCAAAATCCTGTATCACCTACTAGGATGCAATGAGAAGAATACAGCGATACTTCTGCGAGATTCCTGTCAAAGATGCGTGACCTGAATCAAAATGTGAGGAAACCTCAGACAAACACGCACTAAGGGACGGCCTCCAAATAACTGGCCTGTAATCTTTAAAAGGCTCAAGGTCATGAAAGTCAAGGAAAGACTGAGGAACTGTTCTAGATTGAAGACTAAAGAGACATGATGACTAAATGCAAAGTGTGATCTAAACTGGATCCTTTTGCTAAGGGCATTATTGAGACAATTGGCGAAACTTGAATCCAGTCAGAGGATTAGATGGTAGTAATGTATCAGTGTTCATGTCCTGATTTTGATGGTTATGTAGGAGAAGGTTCTTGTTTATAGGAAATACTCTCTAAAGAATTTGGGGGGTAATAAGGTATCATATTGGTAATTTACTTTCAAATTGTTCAGGAAAACATTCCTTTCTACTGTACTTTGTAACTTTTCAGCAATTTTGCTTTATTGTTTCAAAATTAAAAATTTAAAACAATCCAAACTTCACTTAATTCCAGAGAGGACCACTAGGTGGTGTCCTTAGACCAGAGAGCTGGTTTTACTTGGCCCTTTGCTTGCTGGATTTGAAAAACAAGTTTATCTGTTGATTAAAAAAAAAAAATGGTTGAGGGGCTGGCCCGGTGGTGTAGTGGTTAAGTTCACACGTTCCATTTCGGCGGCTGGGGGTTCACCGGTTCGGATCCCGGGTGTGGACATGGCACTGCTTGGCAAGCCATGCTGTGGTAGGCTTCCCACGTATAAAGTAGAGGAAGATGGGCACGGATGTTAGCTCAGGGCCAGTCTTCCTCAGCAAAAAGAGGAGGATTGGTGGCAGATGTTAGCTCAGGGCTAATCTTCCTCAAAAAAAAAAAAAAAAGGGTTGATCTGTTGATGGGCACTTAGGTTGCTTCCAAGTCTTGGCTATTGTGAATAAAGCTGCAATGAACATAGGGGTGCATCTATCTTTTCGAATTAGTGTTTTCGTGTTCTTTGGATAAATACCCAGAAGTGGAATAGCTGGATCATATGGTATTTCTATTTTTAATTTTTTGAGAAATCTCCATACTGTTTTCCATAGTGGGTGCACCACTTTACATTCCCACCAGCAGTGTATGAGGGTTTCTTTTTCTCCACATCCTCTCCAACACTAGTTATTTCTTGTCTTTTTAATAGCCATCCAGACGGGTGTGAGGTGATATCTCATTGTGGTTTTGATTTGCGTTTCCCTAATAATTAGTCATGTTGAACATCTTTCCATGTGCCTGTTGGCCGGCCATCTGTATATCTTCTTTGGAAAAATGTCTGTTCATATCCTGTGCCTATTTTTTGATCAGGGTGTTAATTTTTTTTTGTTGTTGAATTATGTGAGTTCTTTATATATTTTGAAATTAACCCCTTGACAGATATATGATTGCAAGTATTTTCTCCCAGTTGGTAGGTTGTCTTTTCATTTTGTTGATGGTTTCCTTTGCCATGCAGAAGCTTTTTAGTTTGATGTAGTCTCATTTGTTTATTTTTTCATTCCCTTGCCTGAGGAGACATGATGTTCAAAAAGATACTGTTAAGACCTCTGTTGAAGAGCATACTGCCTATGTTTTCTTCTAGGAGTTTTATGGTTTCCGGTCTTAATTCAAAAATACTACTCAGCCGTAAGAAAAGATGAAATCGTGCCGCTTGTGACAATGTGGATGGACCTTGAGGGTATTAAGTGAAATAAGTCAGATGGAGAAAGACAAACACCTTATTGATTTCACTCATATGTGGAAGATAAAGAAACACATAGATACGGAGAACCGATTAGTGGTTACTAGAGGGAAAGAGGGTGGGGGGAGGGCAAAAGGGGTAAAGGGGCATATGTATACAGTGATGGATGGCAACTAGACTTGGTGAACACGATGCAGTCAATATAGAAGTTGAGATATAATGATGTACACCTGAAATTTATACAATGTTAAATCAATCTGACCTCAATAAAAAAAAAAGTTTATTTCTTTACTTTAAAAAAGGAAAGTTTTGGGGCCGGCCCCGTGGCCGAGTGGTTAAGTTCGTGTGCTCTGCTTGGGCAGCCCAGGGTTTCACTGGTTCAGATCCTGGACGCAGACATGGCACCACTCATTAGGCTACGCTGAGGCGGCGTCCCACATGCCACAACTAGAAGGACCCACAACTAAAACATACAACTATGTACTGGGGGGATTTGGGGAGAAAAAGCAGAAACAAAAAAATGTTCTGTGGGTTTCCCTTGCTTCAGCACATGAATAGGGACATAAATCAAACCATAGGCAGTTTTATTCATTTTAGGGTATCTCTACGAAGTTGAGAATAGATTTCCTTTATTTTATTTTAGTTTTTTTTAGGAAGATTAGCCCTGAGCCAGCTGCTGCCAATCCTCCCCTTTTTGCTGAGGAAGACTGATCCTGAGCTAACCTCCCATCTTCCTCTACTTTATACCTGGGACACCTACCACGGCATGGGTGCCAAGTGGTGCCATGTCCGCACTTGGGATCCGAACAGCCAAACCCCAGGCTGCCGAAGCACAACGTGCACACTTAACCGCTGTGCCACCGGGCCGGTCCCAAGATTTCCTTTTTTGATTTCATTTCTTTTGGCTAGGGTTTCTCAGCCTTGGCACTGTTGACATTTTTGGGCTGGATAGTTCTTTGTTGTGGGGGCTGTCCTGTGCCTTCCAGGATGTTTAGCAGCATCCCTGACTTCTACCCACTAGATGTCAGTACATCCCTCCACTTGCAACAATCAAAAGTGTCTCCAGACGTTGCCAGATGTCCTCTGGCAGGCAAAAATCACCCGCAGGTTGAGAACCACGGTTTTTGGCAGTGAGATGGTCTCTGTTTGGGGCAGTTTGGATCCACTTTGCTCAACAGGGAGCCTAGGAGGTAGCTGATTACCCCTGGAATGGCTGGTACATAGTGTGTTGGGGGGAAGCTTTGGGTGGTGGGAACTGAACCCCAGGACCTGAGGTGGGTGCTCAGTGCTGCACCACTTAGGGGTGCTGTTCTGTGCAGGGACAAGCCACAGAGCTCAGGGTGTCAGGAAAGGCCTAGACAACCAGCCAGGAAGGATAAGTCCTGAGTTTGAGGAAGGAAAAGATAAGAAGGCTGGGACAGGATGCAAACTCCTTTCTCATGGCAGCCAGCACCCAGCTGCCTCCCAGCTGGCTGGGCAGTCATATGATGCTGGAGAATGGCTTTGCTTTCCATCACCCCTGCTTGTTCTTATTAAAATGTCCTTTATACTTCACTTCTCCATCTCCTTCCCTTTTCATCCTCTGATCTAAACCTCCACCTCTCACTTGCTCCTAGAGGCGCCAGCATACCCTCAAGCTTTCAGGCTTAGGGTTTGCTCCAGCTGTATTATCAATGATTCAAATGAAGTGGATGGCAGTCTCTCCAAATTCAAGGGCACTCCACTGCTGGCCATGTTTTCTTTTAAAGCTCTATCCACCCCCCTCCTCACATGATGTGTCTTCTGTAAAAAATGCAGTTCTCGGGCCAGGCCTGGTTGCCTAGTGGTTAAGTTTGGTGCACTCTGCTTCAGCAGACCAGGTTCAGTTCCCAGGCATGGATCTGGACCTACACCACTCGTCTGTCAGTGGCCATGCTGTGGTGGTGGCTCACATACAAAAAGAGGAAGATTGGCAGCTGATGTTAGCTTAGGGAGAATCTTCCTCAATGACAACAAGAAAAAATAGTGCAATTCTCCCCAGCCCTTTGAAGAGGTACAAGGTATAAAGTCAGCAGTGGCCTGGCAGGGATGGGGATGTGCACAGGGGGACCACTGTGAGGTACCAAAGAATTTGTGGACAAAGTCAGAAAAATGTCACCCCTAATTTAAAACAAATGTATCATGGCTGTGTTGGGCCAGCTGCAGAAGTGACTCCCCATCCTGCAGAGAGCCAGCCTCCCTCCCTGGGGACAGGGATGAGAGCAACTTCACCAGTGTGTGGCTCGTGGCAACCCACTTCACCTCTGTGAGCCTCAGTCTGTGAAATGACAGATTTAGAGGAGTTGATCCATAACTCTATCACAGAAAACAAAACCCAGAAAAATGTCCTGCCCCAACTGAGTCCAGATAACGGTAAGGTTGGGCCATTTGCAAAGAGACATTTCATGTGGTCAGTCCCTTTCAACAAGGTGGCTTTTAGTCCTAGGACTTTGTGGACAGCTCCTGGCCTAGCCACTGTGGTGAGAGTACATGCACCCCGAGGCTGCCCGGCTGGCTTCCTGTAGTTGGCGTCCTTTGGGGATAAAAGGAGTCTCTGATTCAGTTCCAAACATTAGCCCGTAAGCTCTCAGTAGGCAAAAAGTTCTAGGGGCTGACCTGGGGCCCTGGCCCAGAGGTTCTTAGCAATTGCGGGTTTTAATTCAATGTCATTCTCATGGGGGAGGTGGAATCCTTACCAATATTCTGTCCAGTCCTGGCTACTGTCTCCCAAACACACTCCTTCATTGCCTCACACTGACAACTCTGGTCAGTTCATGCTCGTGGTGGGCAGCTGCCAGGTTGGGTGGCCTAACCCCACTTTCTGGGAGCTGCACATTGCTCCCCTCCTCCAGACACGCGGTCGCTGGAAGAGCTCCCTGCAGCCATGTTCTGCTTCACAAGCCTGTCCCTGTGGCCACTGCTGATGGGACCAGGCAGACTAAGCAGGGCCCAGAAGCAGATTCAGAAAGCCTGTTTCGGGGGTTTGTGTCAGTTTCACCTGGGAGATGTTGGTGGTCATCTGTCCCATCAACTAGAGAAAGAGGAGGTGCTGCTGCCATGCAAAGAGGGTCCAGGGGACATTTAATGCTGGTCCAGGGTTCACAAGGCCCAGCTGCACCCTTCCCTGAAATTCCGAGTCACCCCGGAATCCCTCATCCACTTTTGTTTTTTCCTAAGTCAGTGCTAGTTGGTACATTTCCTTTATTTGCAGCCAAAGGATTCCCCGCAAGGACAAGCTTCTGACCTCACCGAGAGGCCGTGGGAAAAAGCCCAGACAGCACAGAGCCCATGGGTGCAGGGATCTCAATCGCCGTACAGAAAACAAGCTGTGACCTAAGTAAGTCACACTTGGCAGCTATAGGTGAGCGGCTCCCAGTCTGGGCTGGGGGGGCTCCTCCTTGACAGAGGGGAGGCATCCCCACATCCAGCCCCTCTCCCCACCAGGCTCTGTGGCCTGAAAAGGGTCTGTGTGCCCAAGGACCCTCTGGGGCTGGAACTCTGGCATTGCCCCCATAACATCATTACAGCAACATTCACTAAAGCTTAGACCTTCCATGTAATGACATCAAACGGATCCCGAAAGCACAAACAAAGCCATTTCATACATCGGTCAGCACCCATGTTTAATTGTTGTGCCTTGGAAAGAAATACAGGCTCCACTGCCATGGGATGTTAACTCTTTTATTAATTTAGGGTTAACATTGTGGATTTCTTTTTCGGAGTTGTGGATTCCATAAACAACAGCTGGGTTCCCCCCAGCTCCCAGGGGACAAGGCAAACGCATTATAGTCAAAGAGGGAGCGGGACAAAATGGAGAAGAACGAGCTTGGAAAAATTTAAGGCAAATGTTACTCCCATATTAGAGGGAATTGATCAAGCAGATCTGTGCATTTCAATGAAAATATATGAAATATTTGTCAAAATAATTAACATCGGTAAAAATTAGAACATGTAGCTTATAAAATGCCTACACAGGTTTGGCAGAAATAAATCCAACTGTGTCGCTAGGCTTGCAGTACACACAGACACAGGAACATCCACCTTAGGAACTAGTCTGACGAGCAGAGGCCGAACGGATTTTAAAAGCAACTTCACGAACTGGGAAGTGACAGATGACCCACAATTCAGGGGTGCTTTACATTTTGGTAAGAGGAATCGCTTGGCCCTCAGGGCACCTTTGGCTGGCTCCTGGACGCCTCCTGGGGACCCTCACCAGAAGGCTCTGCATCAGGTAGAGGGGCCCATTCGGGCCATGGGATTCCTAGAGACACAGACAGACGGCGGTGACCAGGGGCGCTCGGCTCACTCAAGGAGAGCGCTGCAGAGAAGGCAGGCTCTTTCCATCCGGGTTTGGAATGTGACTTTCTAAGCTGTCGCTGCAGTTTCAGAAGTAGCTGACTATGTAGAAATAGATGCTCCATCCCCAGTGGTAGTACGTTTTATGACCCCAAATCTATTTTATTTACAGTCTGACCAAACCGTCCCCCAGACTGCTCTGTGGCAGGCGATGAGCAGGTGCGTGCTGGGCCCTTCATCATGGTGAGGACGGCCCAGGGTTCTGTGGGCCGGGCCCTAGGGTGAGATTTACTATGGAACTGCACAAAAGCATGGGCAGAAGAGTGATGTGTTATGCCAAGCATCTTGCCTTTCTGCTTTGGTCTTGAAGATTCAGTAAACTTATGGTTCCAGAAGCTGCTCCAAAGCTGGAGCTGTGGATTCCTGGAATTCATTTTGTTCCCGTTTTGAGTTTGCCAGAAGAATGTAGCCAGCAAGCAGAGTTTGAGAGGCTGTCAGTTTTAGGAACACCTCCTTAAGGCCCACCACCCACTCGGTCTGGGTGCCCAGAGATGCTGCAGAACGACTTTGCTCCTAGGGAGATAAAGCTGTCAGATGCAGGGCACCACCCCTGAAACAGGTTCTGGCCAATAGTCTGGAGAAAGGTGGATGGACGCGAGGGACCCTGCCTGCTGCGGGCAGCCAGGTGCCCCTACCCAGCCAGGAGGCACGTGCGGCAACAGAACTGAATGAAGAGCTTCCGTTCACAGAGCCGTTGGGACTTCACCATCTCGCAGAATGTCTCGTCAGCTGGGGCCCCACCAGGAAAGAGAAAAGAGGGACACATCAGACTGTGGGGTCTGTTACGATTGTTCTGATCATCCCACCTTGCTGGGCCGCGATGGCATGCAGGGCCGGGGGAACACAGAGGGAACATGGGCGGCAGACAGGGCAGCCCTCACAGTCACCCCATGATGTGGTGAGCCTGGCATGGCAGAGGTGGCACTTGGCATGCAGGGACTTGAGCTGAATCTGGGAGACAAGGGGGAATCCAGGGGAGGGGTGGTGGGGAGTGGCAGGGTCTGGGAGAAGACACTGACTACACCAATGGAGGCCCTCCAGTGACCACCTCACTTTGTTGGGCTGGATACATAACCTGACTTCCTACAGAGGGAGCTTCCTGGCTTTTCAAGGGACACAATTCTGCAAACCAAAAAAAATAACGGAACACCAAGCAAGGAGGCCACTTGTGGTCTGTAGTGTGTGCCCAGGGCTCTCTGTGCAGGCTTTGTGCTCTGCCAGGCCAGCGCCAGTGCCAGCTCCGTGCCCAGGGACACCGTGGGGCTGGCAGCTCCCCCGCCTGCACGCCAGCCCACAGGGCCCAGAGCCCAGCTCACCTTCCCTGCCACACTGCACCTGCTAACAGCTCCTGCACCGGATCTCCAGGCCAGAATCCCCTGCCAACCCTTCCTCTTGCCAGGAATCTCCAAATTGGAATCCCCAAATTGGTCTTTGGTCTCCTCTGAGTTCCTGTTTTCACAACCCGTCCCAGTTTCCCAATCAGCCTAGAGAACCAGGGCTCTCCCACAGCACAGATGCTCGACTGTGGGCTCTGTGAGGCTCAGACCCTACAGGCCTCCTGACTTTGACCTCCAAGATCGGGCCTGTCCTATAGGAAGTCACCAAACACAGGCCACCTGGGGCTTATGGCGTAAGAGTGGGAACAGTACAAGAACAAAATCACTTTTAAGAGTCACTCAACAAACTGACCACCAGTAGCTGGGTTGACGGCTGGGATGCCTCTCTGGTCAGTGTGAGAGGTCTAAAGGGAAGAAGGGAGGACTCGGGGGGCTCCAAGATGGTCAATCAAAGGAGGGGCCAGCACGCCTGTTCGGAGGGGCTGACATTCCTGCATTTTCTTTTCCTTTCTCTTTCGACCAGAGGCCAGAGGGCTGAGCTCCTACAAGCGCAGCCCCGAGGTAACTCAGGCGCCCGGTGACCCTGAGGTGCTCACCGTTGCTGCAGGTGTGGTTGGTGATGCACGAGGTCCCCAGCTGCGTGAAGCCCGCCTTGCACCTGCTGCAGTTCCTGCTGGAGCCTTCACAGCTCAAGCAGTTCTCGTCGCACCTATGGGGAGACACAGGTCCCTGCTGCTGTTTGGGGAAGAGTTCCAACCACTCCAGGCCTCCTTCCCGGAGCCCTCCTACCTTCCTGCACCACACCCCCAGCTGGAACTGTGCCCCCTACAGCGGCCTGGAACCCTGGCCAAGTGTTTGCACGTCCTTCCTCCTGTCTGACTGCCCTAGTGCCTTGGGAGGGCAAAGACGGGCATGGCCAGTTGGTAGGAGCATGCCTGGAGCTGAGGGCAGGGCCAGGTCTCCGGGACTCCCGGTGGCTCACCTGGACGCCCTCCTGGGCACTGTGGCACCCACCCCACAGGTGGCTAGCGTCAGCACATGCACTCGGGGCTCAGGGCTGGGAGCTGGCCTGGGGACTGCTGCTATGCACCAGGCTGGCTTCCTTTGCCGTGAAATAGGCCTGTCCCCTGGGCGTGGGGTGGCTGGGGCGGGGGGAGCCCTTCTACTCCTGTCCCAGAGATGGGACCCAGGGCTATTTCTAACACGGAGTACACGACCTCAGGGGAGGGGCCGTGCACTGCCCCCCTCAGGCCATGTGCAGCAGTTTTATTCAAACACAGTCACACTCCTTTATTTACGTGTCTTCTGCAGCTGCTTCTGTGGCAGGGGAGTTGCGTAGCTGCGACGGAGACTGTGTGGAAAGCGCAGGCCCACCTGTGCCTGTCGTGCTCTGGGCTGCTGTGGACCTGGCCCCACCTGCTGCCTTTTCCAAGTCCAGCTCTCAGTGAGTGGTCTCCACAGTGCTCCAGTCTGCTGCCCACCTTCCACATCGCTGCCAGCTTTGGGCAGAACAGGTCCCAGAGGCAGGGTTCTGACAGGGCGGGTGGGGTGGCCAGGAGCCTGGCGCGGCTGACGTCTGGGCCCGCCCCGTGTGGGCAGTTCTTTGCTTAGGACACATGCCGCCTGCCCAGTCAGAGACTAGATGACAACAAGGCTCACTGTAGGCCTCTTTCCAAAGCGGCCCTCCGCCGGGCTCCGAGTCCACCATGGATGCCGCCTGCACAGAGGTCCCAGGGCGCCAGGCCCTCAGCCTGGATGAGGGGCGGGTTTTGTTCTCCTAGTGTAGCTGAGGATGCTCCCAAACTGGACTTCAGATCCGTGGTTTATATTTATAAATGTGTAAATCCTGCAGCACACTGCATCCAGGAGCCCTCTGACTTCCTCCTCCTGTGGCAAGAGACTGGCCCCCCGCCCTCCAGACACCCCGGAGGGGAGGACGGGGCCTGCCGAGCGGAACCCTGTTCCTGTGCACTTTGAGGAAGCTCCTGAGGTCTGGTCCTTGACGCGCTGCACCTTCTGGTGGCCTGGCCACAGGCCGCTGATGCCACAGCACAGGGGACGACTTCCCCTGGGATCACCCCCCAGCCCCCGCCCACCCCTTTACAGACGATGTCCACCAGTGAGACGGGAGCTCGGGATAAGCCGAGCCACTTAATGGGATGGTCAGTTGTCACAGGCTGAAGGTTGCCGCAACTATAAACAGTGAGTGGAGTAGGCTACGGTGGAGAATCAGCTGGACACAGCTGACTTTCTTCTCCAAAGACAACCCCATGCCTGCTGGCTGGAACTGCAGGGGTGTCGGTTTCCTAGTGCTGTGTAACAAATTCCACACACGCAGCAGCTTGACCCAGCACCAGTCAGCATCTCCCGTTCTGCAGGCAGAAGTCTGGGCCGGCTCAGTGTACTCTCTGCTCAGGGTTTCTCAAGGCCCAGGTCAAGGTGTTGCTCAGATCCCAGGTTCAGGGGAAGAATCCAGCATCGTGCTGCTCCCAGGAATGGGTGATGTCCCCAGGTGACCCCCAGTGGCCTCAAGGCCATGGCTTCTCTGAGAGGCCCTCTTGGCTCCTTTCCGTCAGGGTTACTGTGCCCGGTTGGTGGTCCTCTTGGGTAGGGGCTTTCAAGACACCTCTGGTTCTACTACTGTCTGTGGTACTTACTCCACCCCCAAACACCGTGGCAAGTTTGCCCTGCCAAACTCTGGAAGGGCAGGCGTGCCCACTGCAGCCCTCCTTCCTTGCTGCATCGCAGGGGCCATTTCCACCAGCCTTTGGTCTTTAGGCTGTACCAGGTGAAAGTCAGATGACAGAAGTCGCGTCGCGTTTCAGTCTGGGCACAGAATACAGCAGAAGGCGTGCCTGTGAGTCTCTGCCCGCACCAAGGCCCTGGAGGGGCCTAGGGCGTGGATGAGGGGGAGGGCTGAGGGTGTGAGGCGTTAGCAAGTACCTGGCCGAGTGGCTCTCTGTCTTCCAAGAGGTCCTGGCTCACTTTTCCAGGTGCTCTTAGGAAGTCTTGGGGGCGTCCGGCACCTCTTCTGAGATACTTATCCCGGACTGCTCTCAGCTTCTGGCCTCAGCTTCACGGGTGGTCTTAGCACTCTGGATGCCGACAAGCAGGCCTGTATCCTGGCCTGGCTTTTCCACATGAGCCCCAACTGGCTGCTTGCTCCCTCGGAGCTGCCCCGGGCCGGTCGGCAGCCGACAGCCACAGCACCCCTCAGCTTCCTGGGGCCTGGAGGAAGCCAGGCTCTCTAACAGCTGCTGCTTCCTGAGTGGGGAAAGGCCCTGCAGAACTAAGGGGACCAAGGCCATTGTTCCTTGGGGAGGAATTCATGCTGGAGGGTTCTTTAGAGCCAGGGTACCCTACAGACAGAAACTCTCTGAGGTGCTGCCATGCCGCCCCCTCGGCCCCCTGTGGAGGGCTCTTCCTGGGTGTGCATCTCCAAGACCTGGTGTGTCAGCCCCAGCACTGGACTCCCCTCTGGGGCTGAAGGCTTCCTCACCCATGGAAGGGAGCACCCCAGAAGCTCCTGTCCTCTGCTGCCCAAGGAGGGACTTGTGGGGGCTGCCTACCTCCTGCCTCCTGGGGCTGGGGACGCCAGAGTTTCTGGGTGCCCCATGGTGGGCTGGTTGCCAAACTTGTGGTAACACCCAGCATCCTCTAGGATCTGGGCATCTGACAAGTAAAAGTGATTATCACTGTTCAGTTCCACGTTGTCCCGGGGCTGCTGCATTTAGTGTAATTAACTACCCTTGAACCAGCGGGCTGGTTAAAATGAAAGGTTTACTTTGGACATCCGTGCCGAGGATCCTGTATGGACTCAGCAAGCCTGGGTGAAGGTGGCAAGGTTCCTATTTCAAACCAGCCCAACAGAGGGGCTGACTCCTCTCAGATACATAACCCTCTCTGGACCCTCTTTTTGTGGGTCACACAAGTGCAAGGACTAGGTGGCCTCTCATTGGCTCACTGCAGGGTTATTGGTGTCTTTGTTTTAAGAGAATAGGTTGCAACCCAGAGCAGTTCTCAAACACAGCCTGGGGAGGTAACCCCAATGTGGGTCTCCAGCTGTGAGCTGGAAGATGGGGCACGGTCTCCCTACCCCTGCTCTGACATGGGCCTCCGGGGCTCCCTTGCTTTGAGTCTATTTCAGAAGGAAGGTCCCTTCCCCACCCCCAACATCACTACTATCAAGGTCACCTTCAAACTCCTCATTGTTGCTCTCACCCTGAATGAGGCAGCTGCCTGCCCTGTTCCTGGGATCCAGGTTATGAAGTCCTGAAGTAGGGTGATAATCAGCAAGACAAGAAGACACCCTAGCAAACAGCTTCTTCTTTCACTTCCCATGTCCAGGGACAAAAGGGAACACTACAGGCTCGGGAGCCACCTAACCAGGATGGTGCACTGTGTGACACACAGGAGGGAGTGCAAAAGGAGAATGGACCGGATAGGAAATGGCTTTAGAATGAGGAAATTGTCAGAATCTTTTGTTTTCTCTAGATTATGTAACTAAAAAAAAATCTAACACATGGTTTCCTTAATTACCAACAGTGTGAGTGCATTCTGAGCTGTGGCACGCTGGGAGCTCCTGTGGAGTCTGCTACCGGGTGTGAGCACCTTGTTTTTCTGCTTCCTGCCCTCTCCCAGCTACACAGTGCCTGGCACATAGTAGGTGCTCAATAAATACTCATCAAAGGAACAAAGGAATGAAAGCAGCCAACTAACTCATGACCTTGGCAATCACTAACTGCAGGGGTCCCCTCCTCTGTACGTGAGCTCCTGTCTGGCTACCGCACTGCTGCAGTGGTGCATGCTGCGCACCTGCCCCCAGTTCCCGGGAAGGGGCCACCAGACTTGGCCCTCCTGCCGCTCCTGCTCCTTCACTGGCACAGCTGACCGCTCTTCCCAACAGTCTTGGTTTGAGCCAGGAAGTCTGCCTGGAAGGGGCGCGTACCTTCGGCACACCTTGTGGGGCAAGCCCGGCATCTCCTCCGGGTAGAAGCCCTCGCCACAGGCTGGCACGCATCTCCAGTCTTGGAAGTGGAAGTTTGCTGCACAGTGAACACATTCTTCTCTGCTGGGCCCTGAGGGGTGCGGGAAAAGAAGCAGATGTCAGGGACCGCCTGCCCACCGTGTGTCCCAGGCCTGCTGCAGTGCCCTGTGAGATCTGGGTCCTGTTCAGATGCCCCAAGGTCACCACCACAGCTGGATTTCCCAGGTGCCCACATACGTCTGCACTGGGCCCTCCTTGTCCTGCCTGGGAGGCGGCCATCACATCCCCATTTCACAGATGGGGACATGGAGGCCTGAGCCAGGCTCACCACACCTCCCTATTGCCTGTGCCACCTTTGTTGGTCCTGATTCCAAATGCTTCCTTTCCCAATGAGCCTAAAACCTCCTTCTGCTACAGCTGGCCACCTGTGGCTTTGGGCACCTGAAATGTGGCTGGACCAAACTGAGATGTGCTGTAAGCATAAAATACACACAGACCGGATTTCAAAGCCTTAGCTTAAAAAAAAATATATAAAATAGTCATTGTTTTGATATTGACTATACGCTGAAGCAATAGTATTTAGACACATGGGCTTAACAGGATATGTTATAGTTATTTTCACCTGTTTCTCTAGGAAATTTAAAGTTGTATCGGGGCTCACATTTGTGGCTTGCATCGTACTTCTATTGGACAGAACACCATAAGGTGATGTGGGAAAAGGGAAGGAAGAGATTTTGGGGGATGTTGACAGTATTCAGGGTAGACGACCAGAGCAGATTCAACAACAGGAAAAATGACAAAAACGACTAAGGGCTTATGTGGCAGGGAGTGGGGACCAGGAGAGACAAAAGCTCTGAACGAAGGATCGAGAGTCATGATGGAAACCCTGCAGCTAAGCCAAGAGGACTCATCAACCTGGGGCAGACACTGGTCTAATGAAGAAACCATGCCATCCCTCCGTTCGTCTGTCCATCTGTTCATTCATTCATTCCAACAAGAAGTAAGTGCTGGGCGTCCACTCTGTGCCAAATGTCCCCGAGGAGCACCTGATGGGACGTCACAGAGAGGCAGTGAGGTGGCCACTGGCTGATGGCTTAGAGTGTTGAAAACAGGGAAGAATCGTCTCAGGTGCTCTCTGGTGAGCACAGCCCTAGTTAAACTTCTTCCCCACTTTAATCTGATTGTGGTCTTAGATGGAAGCCTGACAGTTAAGGCGACATATCTGGCTGTCTTCCTGGAGTAACTTCTGGACTAAGACAGGCCTCTTGGTTGTGTCAAAGGAAGACTCCTTTGCAGACTGGGGCCTGCAGGGTGGTTCTGCCAGCACAAGCCCCAGTGCTTCTGGTGGCTGGTTTTATCTCTCAGAACCACAGCTTTAAGCCTGGAAGGGATTGTGTGTGTGAGGCAGAAGCAAGAGCCCTTTGGGGTGACAGGGCCGTAATGGACAGCTGCCCACTCTCTCAGAGCCTCCATGTGGGGTGTCCTCCCTCTCTTGCTGCAGATGCCCCACAAATGTATAGGCATTCTGTTTGGTTTATGTCATTCTAGATGGAAGACTGCTCTTGTGCTTTGGCCACCCCTCCATCACATCTCCAAGGAGCGTCTGGCTTCAGAAGCCCTGGGTCTCAGGAGCTGTGTGGTTCCCGCAGCTGTCCCAGTCGTTGGGCCTCCCCTATTGAACCCGGTTACCCACGTTGTACTGCCTCAGCCACTAGGATCCTTAATGCCTGAGGAGCTTCTGTGGTGGGAAAGAATACTCCTTCTCATTTGTACTTGGTTTAATGCTTAATGCACTAAACTTTGAAGCTGATGAAACACGTTCAACTGGGCAAGATGAAAAAGTTCTGGAGATGGATGGTGGGGATGGCTGCACAACAATGTGAGTGTACTTAATGCCACTGAAGAGTACACTTAAAAATGGTTAAGATGGTAAATTTTATGTTATGGGTATTTTACCACAAGAAAAAAAAGCCTGATTAAACACAAATTTTCAGGACAAACTATTTTCACAATTACTAAAAATTATGAACTTTATAACTCAAAGTCTCTCAGGGATTTCGTTGAGTCACAAGCCTTTACAGGCTTCAGACACTTGAAAAGCTCCCAGAGATCATAATAATAATACCGAAATGGGTTGTGCTTTGACAGGACCCACAACATCATTTGTGGGGCCCAATGCAAAGTGCAAATGAGGTGCCCTTGTTCAAAAACCAGGAAAAATGTGCCATTAAGGGTACTAAGATATAAAATGCTTTCCTTTCTTCTTCAATGTCTAATCCCACGGGTCCCCTGTACCAACCCACAGTAGACCAGCAACCCCAAGGAATCACATCCTCTGTGCCAGGACGTGCTGGGTACCTGGATTGGGTATGGGCACGAGGCTTGTCCCCATTGAGTCACCGCCACACGCCCTGGGGCACTGCTGCCAGGCATGGGGATGTATGCCACCATGCCCAGCCCTGCATGCAGGCCTGACCCCGACACTCCCCAGGAACATGCCCAGGCTCCCGCACCAGTGCAGAGTTGGCAGCAGTGGTTTCTGAGTGGAAGCAGGGAGGGGAAGGCCAGGCGGGCCTGGGCCTCCAGGGGGATGGGAAGTTGGCAGCCAAGTACAGCTGCTTCCAACACAGACTCACACCTGACACGGAGCAAGAAGTCTCGGTGACTCAGAGCAGGGCAGTGAGGTCCTTCTCCCCAGCAGCAGCCAGTGGTGGATGCATGCACCCCAGGAGCTTAGAAAGAACCCAGGCAGGTGGGCATGGGGAGGAGGGGAGGCCCCCAGACAGCCTTAGACCTGCCCGGCGCTGAATTAATTCCCTGAAGTGACGGAGAAGTCACTGGGTTGGGATGAGAGAACCTACAAGCGAATCTATAAAGCTGTTTGCCAACAGGCAGTCTGGGGACATGTAGAAAAGAAAAGTAAATTGAATTATTGAAATCAAAAGCGTTATAAAGCCACACACCTCTAGGGATTCAAGTGACTATGAAATTTAACTAAGTGACATCAGTCATGCTCCTTAATCAACCTGGGCTAAACAAGTCAAAGAAACCAAGAATAAAAATGATAGACAAAAAGGCAACAGAGCAAACTGCTGGGAAAAGCTGCTGAGCTACCAGCGGCTGAGAATGCTTCCAGTCGCTGAGCCCCTGCTCCTTTGGGGGTGGTGCCAGGAGGGTGTCCCAGGAAGGCCCAGCTCCCCCAGGCTTTGAGAACAGGCCCTGGCCAGAGCCCTGCTTTCTCTGGCATGTCCACTCCTGGAAAGCATGGCTGATACTCACATGGGGTCCATGAGGACACACTGGGAGGGCTGTGCCATATAACGGCAACTGTGACCGAGGAGAGACTAACTCTTAAATGATCAGTGCAGCAAAAACTCAATCTCAGGTGAGTTTCATAGAACAAGGACCAGAGCGCCGGGTCAGGAAGGAGGGCCAAGAGAAGATTTAGCCCGAAGTGTGTCTGAGCCCACAAACTCATCATGTGCTTCAACATTCTAGTGCAAATAACTGCAACGGGAAACCCAATAAAACAAATGCATTCTCTGCTCTTCTGCATGAAACGGTACCTGGAAGACATCTGTGTTATAATCTTTGTGGGGAATTACCATACACATAAAATCGTCTATAGAAGTTTTTCCTCTTTGAATAAAATGTTCAACAGAAGCGAGGAGAGGTACAAAAGGACTAAGGCTATGTTTAAAAGGCCTCCTCCTTCCCTTTGCCCCGGAATCGGCCCCACCTCTCCGAATCTTTATAGCATTGCATCTTAGGCAGCGCCTCTGCAGCAGGGTTGGGCTTCCAGGCAAGCCAGCTCACGAGCAGCGAGCAGCGAGCACCTGCGCTCAGCCTGAGAGTAGCCACTGCCGGGCCAGGCTTCTAACGCCAGGAAATCCAGGCTGCTCATTCAGAGTGGGCCCGTGTGGCTTTTCTTTAATTTTAAAAATGGTGGTAAAAGGTACATAAAATTTACCATATTAACCATTTAATAATATAGTTCAGTGGCATTAAGTACTTCACATTGTTGTGCAACCATCACCACTATCTACCCATCCCCAGAACTTTTTCATCTTCCCAAACTGAAACTCTGTACTTATTAAACACTAATTGCCCATTGCCCCACCCCGCAGCCCCTGTAGGGCCTCTGTGATTTAATGCTGCAATTCCACGGAAGTCCATGAAGTCCTAGGGCTTTCAGGGTTTCAAGAGAGTTCGCCTACCCACCTGAGTAACCAGGTTCCGACGTCTGGCATAATGAAACAGATGCCTCTGCAGGCAGAGAACTCACCCACACAGGTTTGGCAGGTGTGATGGCATTCCCCACATCTGACCAGCTCGGAGTCAAAGTAGGTGCCCGGTTCACAGTCTGGAATGCAGCTGCCCCGTGCAAGGCTGTTGGAAAGGAAAATAAGGCAGGTTTTCATGTCTCTTCCAAAATTTTAATGAAATTATGATTTGCCCTCAAATGCCTTTCATGAGAGGAAATGTAAGTTGCCAAAACACAGCTCTCTGTGTCACTTAAGGTTCTGAGCTAATGAAAGCAGGAAAAGCTGTCCTGAAGCCAGCTGGAGGCCTGGTTGGAAAGGATACCCAGGGCCTGGAAGCAGAGCCTCCATCTTCTGGCAGCCGGTGGCCCTGGGCTCCCTCCCCAAAGCCCTGTGGCCTGGGTTCTGGTGTGAGAGGCCAAGTCCTCATGCTCTCTCCTGGTCTGTGATGGCTCCTCTTCTCTGATGGTAATCAAAATTGAACCCAAACCCCAAGAGGAGAACTTGAGCGTGTGTAGGTTACCTCTGGTGGCACACCGGCATTTGTGAGGTCTGAGGGCAGAGGCGGAAGCAAGACTGGTCCTGAAATTCCAGGATCTGCTCCAGCCTCTCCCTTGCTTGAAACCTTCCATACTTCAAGATGAACTTAAAAAATATAAGCTACTCCTGGGACCCAGCGGGCCCTGCCTGATGTGGCTCCCCCCTTCCCCTCTCATCTCATTGAGGACTGCCCTCAGCTTGCTCAGTGAGGTGGCTGAGTGCATGGATTCTGGAGTGGACTCTGGAGCTGGACCACCCTCTCTGGGATCCTGCCTCTGCCACTTCCTAGCTGTGCAAGCCTGACCCTAGGCAAGCCAGCTAACCTCTCTGCACCTTTGTCTCCTCTCCTGTTTACTGGGACAATCATGGCTCCTGAGTCACAAGGCTGCTTTGAGGACCAAATGAGCAAATACTTGTAAAACATTGGAATAGTGTCTGGCATACAGCAGTGTGAATAAATGCCAGCTACCATCATTTCTTCAGTTCCCAAGGTTACGCTGTGTTTGATGCACACGTTGTAAATGGGTCTGCCACCAGACATATTGAACGAGTGCTCTGGGGTGTTTGTGAGATCCAGAGAATTCTGCATTTAGGGGTGAGACATTGGTGGGTCCAAAAGTCTCTCTGCACTGATGGTGGATACCCACCTGGGCTTCTCCTCATCATGGCACCAGGGTGCTGCGACCGGCAGTTACATCAAGTCTAAGAACTGACGGTCCCCGGCGAACCCTCCCTGCATTTATCCCCCTAAAGAGATGGATGGCCAGGAGACAGCGGCTCGGCTGCTCTCACCGCTTTAACGTGACAGAGATGATTTGAAGCCACAGCTTAAGAGGATATTAGGCAATAAAATGAAGCTTTCTGTGGATTATGGCTGACGATGTTTTCAGAGTTTGTGTGCCTCTCTAAACCCTTGTCATGGCTGGAACCGCTGCCTCCATTTGTGTGGCTACTGCTCGAGAGGCATTTTCTCCTCATGACATCGTTCCTGACCTGAGCATCTGATTTCCTCTCACCCACAGGACTCACAGGACCCACAGGATGCAGAAACAAGCTCTCTGTGACGCCTCCAGCACATCCTCGCTGAGAAACAGGTTCTGGTACTGTGGAGACTTCCCTGCTGACACCTTCAGTTACCAGCCTGGGGGCAAGGAGCCTTGGTGGGAGGTGCCATCACAGCCACCTCCCCCGTGCCCCCAGCCACAGTGGCCGGCTGAATGCCCTCGACTTTCTCCCTTGCTCTTTTCCTTTTTGGGGATCTCCTTCCTCGACCACTTCATCCTTTCACTTCTAATCCTGCCTTGTCCAGCTACCAGGTTTAAATGACAATAGGTATAATGCGTGACTTTGGGGGTCCTGGTCCCATTTCCCTCCCCAGAATCCCAGGTGCTTGGATGGTGAGCTCTCTCTCCTCCTGATTCTTCTTCTCCCTGATCTGGAAGAGAGGGGCAGGTTAAGGGCAACTCCAATAAGGCATCAATATCGTGCTTCCTGGGGAAACTGTTTCTCTCCCCTGTTAGTAAAACGTGAGTGATGACGACAATAATATCTATGTCATTGGTCGCTGTGAAGATTAAATGAAGCAGTACTGGTGAGAGCATCAGGAATAAGAGTGCTCATTAAGTTTTCTTCCTTCACTCTTTACTCCAAAAGAATTCAGCCATCCTGGTGAATTCCAGTCCCGGCAGCATTTGGGTGGAAGGGAAGCTGGGGTGGGGGAGATGGGTGCAGGCCTCTAACGTCTCACTATGCAAAGGCTGCTCTTGCCAGGACCAGCAGCATCCTTGCCACCTGGAGGCCTGTTAGATACAGAGTCACAGAGCTGCTGGACCAGTACCTGCATTCTAACAAGAGCCCTGGTGATTCCTGTGCACACTGTGGGACGAGAACACTGCTCTTGCCGACCTTTCCTTTTCTTCCTTAAAATGCAGACCCTAGGATAGTCCCTGCACTAGACTAGGAGACAATGCTGAGCCTGGTGGAAGAGGGAAAACCAGGAATCTGAAGAGCATCTCCAGGGAGTAAGCTTCTCCACCCAGAAGGAGATACCAGAGCCGGGAGGAAAGAGAGAGAAGAGCAGGAGGATGGGCTACCCAGTGGCCCTCCCTTGCCCAGCCTGGGAGGGAAACTGGAGTAGGTGGGGTTACTGGTGCCTAAAAAAGGGAGCTAATGCACCTGGGAGAGCTCCTCACCCTTCCAGCGGCCAGCCCTACTTTACACGACAGACCCACTCTTGCTTTCACCAATTCTCCAGATGCTGCATAAGATGTAGAGATTTTAACCATCCTCTAACTTTCTATCTTCAACACCAGCTACTAAGTGGAAATCTGATTTTGAAAGACTTGGAAACTTTACATTGAAAGGCTTTGGGCCTCTGAAATGTTACCTTTTAAGAAAAAGTTGCAAAAACTTGGTAAATCAATGAAAGAAGCTAAAAACAGCACCAACACTTTGCCATTCTTCAGGTTTGAAAAGAGGGTCTCACCTGAATCCCTCTTTACAGATGGTACATTTCTCTGGTTCATCAATGCACTTTTTACAGCTTGGGTGGCATTTAAGGCAATTTTTCTGACCTGGATAAAAATAAGGTGAGGAAAAGAAAAGGGGAAGAATGGATGTGAATCAAATCTGGGCAAACAAGACTCTGACATTTCAAAGCAGGGTTGATAGAGCGGTGCCCCATGTCAGTCTCCTGAATGAATGATGTCATCAGAAAACAGCCAGAGGCCACGTTGAGACCACGTGCCCAGGTGTAGGATCATAGGTCACAGGTCCCTCCCCTCTCTCTTCTGGAGGAAAGTCCTCTAACAATTCGAGGCCTGGGGGCGGGCCCTCTCCAGGGGAGACACGCTGTGGTTCTGCTTACTGCCACAGGGACCAAGGCTAGTTCTCAGGCACAAGCCTCATAAACACGACAGGAAGCACCCCCCCTAGGGCCTTCATAGGGGTTCTTATTGAAGACTTGGAAGTTACATACACTGAGACACCCATCGTACCTCCTGGGGAAATTCTGGGTCACTGCAACTCCCACCTTCATTTGCATGAGTTATCAGCTAGGTCATTCCTTCTGGCACCTCATCAACACCACCTTGCATTTGGGCTGGGAGCTAAGGGCTGCTTGCTACACCTCTGTGCCTCCTCCCCAGGGCCCCACAGGTGGCGTTACACACACGTGGCAGATGCTCAGCGAGGATGTGTTGGGCCAGTGAGGGTGGCTGATTCTCCCAGGAGTGGGGTGGGATGGAGGAGTCTCCATCCTGAAATCAGGTCTGGGTGGCAGCCCAGGCAGGCGTTGGCAAAGGCTGTGAAATGTGTCTTGCATGACTGTTTGTCTCTCCTCTAAAGAGAGTCTGGTTATCATCAACAGAGGATTGGATAAAGAAGATATGGTATATATATACAATGGAATACTACTCAGCAATAAAAAGGAATAAAATCGTCCCATTTGCAACAACATGGATGGACCTTGAGGGAATTATGTTAAGTGAAATAAGCCAGATAGAGAAGGACAATCTCTGTATGACTCCAGTCATATGAGGAACTTAAAAATGTAGACAAAGAGAACAGATTAGTGGCTACCAGGGGAAAGGGGGGCTGGGGGATGGACACAAAGGGTGAAGGGGTGCACCTACAATATGACTGACAAACAATAATGTACAACTGAAATTTCACAAAATTGTAACCTATCATCAACTCAATAAAAATTAAAGTAAAAAAAATAAAAAAGAGGGGCCGGCCGAGTGGTTAAGTTTGCCCACTCCACTTTGGCGGTCCAGGGTTTCGCCAGTTCGAATCCTGGGGGCAGACGTGGCACCGCTCATCAGGCCATGCTGAGGCGGCATCCCACATGCCACAACTAGAAGGACCCACAACTAAAAATACACAGCTATGTACTGGGGGGCTTTGGGAGAAAAAGGAAAAATAAAATCTTAAAAAAAAAAAAAAAAGAGAGAGTCTGGTTATTTGATGGCTTTATATGTCTTTAAAGATTTCCTGGCTCCTTCTCCACAGGAGTGATAGCAATGCGGTGACAGCCCGGATCAATGATCCCTCCTTCACAGCGAGGCCCGGAGAGCAGCTCTGCGGGAAGGCCTGCCACCTGCACGACTGTCAATATCAAAACAGTGGCTTCTTTCAACTTCTTTGAGAACTATCCTCCATTGATTTAACCCAAACCCTTTTTTGCCTCTTCTGAGGTGAGGTGAATTGGTGAGATACTGGCATGGGATCCTGGGCCCCAGGGCCCCTGCCCAGCCAGCCACTTTCCTGGGATTTGTTGGGATGCCTGGCTTTGCCGCTCTGATCTCAAGTCCCACCTGTGCCATTACTAGCTGGGTACCTTCTGCCCTCTCTCAGCTTTGTTTCCCCATCTGTAGGACAAGGAAACCTTCACCCGCCTCTCAGGGTGTGGTGACTATCTGTAAAGTGTGCCACAAAGACTAACCTGTCTTTTCTGAGCCCGATTAACACTGGCCAGCAGGCTCCTCTTCATTTATGGAGGACTGCGAACCTTCTGCCCACGCTTAAGTCCTAGTTTCAGCTCAGCAGCTCTCCCTAGGAGGAGTTTTCACCCAGTTTTGACCAACAAGTCCATAAGCTGGTGGCGGATCCCCTGACCCCTGACCCAGTGCACACGCCCAGTGCGACAGAGAAGCCTATGGTGCAGTCTCTCCTGGAGGAGAAATTGCAGGACAGACAGCAGGTCATCCTCGCCTTCCTCTTTTGATATCTGAAATCATACTGAGCCCGAGAGCAGCTGGCCCAAGCCACCTCTCTGCCCATCCTTGCTAATGGACATTGACTTGCAGACACATGAAATTCTTCCAGTCACTCTGGAGGATTCCAGCATCACTTTGACTGTTCTGGCTGGTTGTATGTGAATGGATACTAACCACAGGGTCCAAGCGCTTTAATCTCACCATCTCTCCCTACCTCCCCTGTTGAGGGTCCTTTCTCAGAAGGATACAGTACATAGGAAGCAACGGCTTCGAAAATTCTCCCAAGAGAGGGACCCCAGCCTAGAAAGGGGGCCCGACTCATCATTTCCATGCCTGTGGACATGTACTTACTTTCATCAGCGTAAAATCCCGCAGGACAGAGGGTCACACAGCTGTTGATCTCCTGATGGTGATAGAACCCGCGGCGGCAAGACAGGCACTGGGTTGGGCTCCTGCCGGAGCAGGTCTCACATCCCTTGTGGCACCTACGACAGCGTCTTGCTGCTGTGTCCCCGAAGTAGCCCAGTGGGCATGCACTCACACACTTCCTGTGGGAGCCAGAGCAGGAAAGGGCCTTTCCAACTCAGCCCTGGCCCCGCCTCGCCACCCACAGCACTGCTGGGTCAGGCTGAGGCAGGGGCTGGTTGGGAAGGAAACCTTAGCTGCCCTCCCACAAAGGCCCCAAGATGAAGGTTAAACCTAGTGCCCACTGTCTTGGTGAGCACAGTGAGAAGTTCCTAATACAGGGAGAGGGTTGAGGATTGCGTAAGAAGGGGAATCTCTTCCTTTCAAAGGGGCCCCGGGGGAGGCACTCTGAGGCTGTGTTTGGCTTCCATGGGCACCATGATGATGAAGGTATTTGACTTCTGGAACTTTCAGCTCCCACAAAACCCCACCGCTGCTGCCCTTCAGGAGCGAGTCTCCTGGGCAGTGAGTACAGTCAGCAGGACAACTGCCTTTGTGTAGTGCAGGGTGAGTACGCCTGTGGCTGGGACCTCCAGGATACCAGGAGAGTCACGCCTGCACCCCTGCTCCCCACGCACGGCCACACCCCTGTGTGGGCCCTGGTGGGTGTGTGCTCCCCATGCACGGCTGACAGGGCTGACTTTTGGAACACTATTGGCCCCTAAAATGACATTTGTCTACAGTTCCCAAGTGGTCAGTCTTGGCATGCTCAATATAACCCATTTTTGTTTAACAAAACAGATAGAAAAGGGTTTGTAAGCACAGACACCACAATGCCACGGCTTCTGATTTCTCTGTCATGGACACATATGACTGTGTGATGAAAACAAAAAGTAGGAAAACACACAGAATTCCAGAGCAGTGAAGCTGTACGGGATCTCCTTTGGAATGTTACATTAAATTCTAAGTAGGACACCAGGCTGTGGGAGGGGTCTAAGAGCACAGCTTGAAACTGGCCACCTTAGTGGCACTCTGAGGGGCTCCAGGACATGCAGATGGAAGCCACAGCCCGTTACCTGCTGGTCTTGACGTTCCCCAGGCTGAAGTGGACACAGTTCAAGCACTGGTCTGCATTGGGGCCGTCACAGCCTTTGTCTCCACACTCCGGATGGCACACACCTTAAAGAAACAAGCATTTCCTTTCCATAGAGATGCTTTTTCCATCAAATCCAGTCCCCTAGGACCCTCTGTCAGGGCACGGCAGCCTGGCAGGGTCAGGAGAAGCTTCCCTAGAGAGAGGTGGGCTGGAGAGGTGGGCTCCAGTGTCAGAGGGTCTGATGACTCTAGGCAGGGACGGGCTGAGAAGAAGGAAACAGCCAGGGTGGGGACCAAGATGGGGGAAGAGGTGGGCACCGTGAGATACTAGAAGAGAGGCTGTGACAGGCAGGAGAGGCGGAGAACGGCCTTATGCAGTGTATTCCCCTGCATCAGAGTCGTGATGCTGAGACTGGCCAGCTCTTTAGATTCCCCTTGTGAAGGACAAAGCAACACACTATGGGGCGTTGGGCCATAAGGAAACTGCTGGGAAGCAGTGGTGATCCCATGGGAATTAAGCAGCAAAGGCAGGAAGAGGATTCCTGACATGCAGTGGTGGGAGCAGGATGGATTTCCATTTGCTCTGGACCATGGGGCCCTGTCAGTGGATCTCTTTCTTGGCTTCTCTGGCTCTTGCCCTAAGTGGTAGCCATGGCTGTCTTCCCTCAGGTCCCCTACAATCCCCCAATTCTAACTCTGGGGCCTGTGTGTTGTTTGAAAGCGATGGAGAGAAATGCAGGGAGCTCAGTGCATGCCAGCAAACCTCACCTTCTAGGTCCTTCCCTCTAGATGCACCAGGGAAGGGCCCAGCATGAGCCATCTATCACCCTCAGGCCGGGGCGGGGGCATGTCCACAGGTGTCCTCTCCACCCACGACCACACGTGCCAAAGCCAGCGCCTGCCTCACCCCCGACCCCATCCTTCCCAGTCTGGGAAATGGCTCCGGAAAACCTCCCCGTGCCAGGAGGGGCCCGGTGGGGCATTATGAAAGTTTCTGGGTCTTTGGAAGAAATAAAAACCTTCTACAAGGTTTTGGTTGTTGGAGGGGGTGGGGAATGCATTCAGAAGCAAAAAGGAGGTGATTTGCTGGCCACCAGCATTTCACGGGGACGCGAGGGAAAGACAAAAGTCCCCATTCTCTGCTGCCCACAATGGGCCTTTGCTGAGGTGCACAAAGACCCCTTCATCGTCTTTAAAGGGCCTCCAGACCTTCCCAGTGTTAGGCCCTGTTTATTTTGCTTCCCTCCCTGAAGGTTTACGCTGTTGATACTTCCAAAGTTTTCATTGTGAGTTCCACTGTGAACCCCTTTCAAAGCCCTGTTCGTCCAGGGGGCACGCTAGACTGCATCTCTGGTCCGGGGCGGGGAGGGAGCTGGAACGCCACAGAGATCATGTTCTACTATGAGGCCGGCCACCACGCCCAAAGCTCATCACCCAGCCAACCTTCAGCTCCCACCCCTTCCCCAGCTCCCGCCTGTTTTGCTATTTTGGAGTCAATTCTCATTTGCTTGGATTCTTACCCCACCTCATCCCAGACATCCTCTCTTCCCTGTGCCTCCCCTTATGGGGAGGGCCTCAGACATCCTCGCTTCCCTGCCCCATGGCTTTTAATTACCCACTTAATTACCCATTGCACTGAAAGCACAGGAGCCTTCCCACCAGCCTGGACTGCAGAGGCCTCCCCAACACACGGACTTAAGGGCCACCCCCTTCTCCCGCAGGGATTTTTCCTCAAGGCCAAGGGAAGCCGTAAGTCTGTCCCGCTTGATAAAGTGAACAATCTCCTCAGTCTTTAGGAGGTCTGAGGGGAGACGGAGGAGACACAGCAAATTCCTCTCTTCCGGCACGGGAGATGGAACCTCCACCTGAGCAGGATTCGGTCTACAGTATTCGCTGCTAAATTCCCAGCACCTAGAAAGGCGTTTGGCACAGGGCAGGGGCCCAATAAATATTTACTGAGTGGCTGATGGGTGAGAGAATGGATGAAAGGAGAGTGGGTGGAAACGGGGAAAGTGCAGGTGTCCTCACTATCTTCAAACAGAATGTTCTAGCATGTCCCATGGGATAGCCTTGGGGAAGGGCCTGGAGCAGTTGCTCCTGATGCTGGTATGCAGTGTGTGGACTTCACCCCGAGCCCCTCCCGTGCGCCTCTTTCCTGGGGCCTCTCTGTGGTAGAGAGGGTAGTTAGTAACCCTTAGGGGAGCCCCGTGCAAGGCTGGGGTCCACCCAACAGCAAGCGCAGCAGAACACCCACAGGGCATCTTGGTAACCGGCTGCGTCCAGCTCCAGGTGGAGAGCTCAGTGAGATACTACCCCTGTAAAGATGCTTAGATAAACACCTGTAAGCACCTTTCCCAGTATGGCTCCCCACTTGAATTGTCTCGTAAAGCCCAATATCAAGATTCATCTCCTCCATGAAGCGTTCTTCAGTGAAATCTACCTGGCTAGCCACCTTACCCCAATCACTCTGCCCCTCCTAAGCATGCCTGTGGTTTTTTTCTGGCACAGCTGTTAACTCACCCACATAATCTCTGGGTGAGCATATGTTATTTGTGTTGCAATTTGTACTTATGTCTTCTTTTCCTCTTTTCTCAATTAGTGTGAAAATTCGTCAAAGACCCACTGCCTTCCAGTGTCACTTCCCGAGGCTCCAAATACAAGGGGAGCGCAATCAATGTCTGGAGCCCAAAGGCCAGCAGTTGACTCCTCTCTCAAGGGTCTTAGTCTGACACAGGCTTATTTGAAAACTCTACCTTAAACCCCTTGTGGAGCAAAGCCAAGATAAAAAAAAACACCAATAAACAGATAAACATGTTAGAAAGCAACTTCGGAGTTCTCGATTTTGTCATTATGTCCTTAGACCAATTTCTGAAGGAACAGGAGGATGTGGTATCATGATCTTTTTCACCATTCACATCATCTAAGAAAAGCGCACTGGAGCCTCACTGTCACACTATGAGGCACGGAGTGGGAGACAAGGGTACAGCTGGGTGACCACAGATGAGAGGCACCCACGAGAACAACAGACCGCCCTCGCTGCACGACTGGGCTCTTTCTTGACAGCTTGTGACCTGAGCAAGCTACCTAACGTTTCCGGGCCTCTGCCCTCGTCTGTCAAGGGAGTGCTGACGTGTCGTGAGCCTGTGACCTGATACAGTCCTGCTCAGGCCATGCCATTTGTCCTACGAATCAATTCCGCTGTGCCTGTTGAGCTGCCCTGAACAAAGTCTTCCTGGCAAAGGCCACACTGAGGCTGGCCATCATGGCAAAGCTCTCCACCTTCAGTACCACGACCACTGATGTTTCCCGGCACCTCACCCGGCCCACTGTGGCTGCCGCCCTTCCTCCCTGCTGGACCCCTGAGTCCTCCCCATCTCCTCACCCCCAAGTTAGATTTCCACACCCTCAGTTACTCTAGGAACTCTAGACTCTAGCACGACCTTGACCTTCCGCCAGCCTCAGCCCCAGGGAATAACTCTGGGTGCCTCCTCTGCCCCCATTCGCAGGGAGTGAGGTTGGCTGAGTCCACTTTATGGCTGCCCCCTTCCCAGGGCAACTCTCCTGCCAGCTCTGGCGAGGTGCATGCCACCCCCTAGGAAGCCCTGCTGCCTCTTGGCAGACGGTCTTGACTGCTACTGTCCTGGGATCCTTGCTGACAGTGGGTGGCTAGACTCCATTCTCTGCCTCTCGCTCACCTCCTCTCCTTTACCTCTTGTCCCAGGGAGAGCTGCCCCTCCATTTCTGTCTGCTCCCCCTGCAGTGCTGCCAAGCACCCCCTGCTGCTGGCCCCTAGGACCACTGCTCCGTCAAACACCCCTACCCATTCCTGACAGGGGAACTGCTCTGGGGTGGAGCCTCTCCTGGCCTGGGACCCTCACCCCCCCATGCCCCCTCTGCCCATGCCAGCTCTCTGCATTCTCAAGAAGCCTCCCCCCACACCAAGGTCATGCCTGCAAGCTCCGGCCTTAACCCCCCAGCCTCTGTGCCAAAACTCTGCAAAAAGTTAATAATCATTGGCCCACTTCAAAATCACCTCTCACCTTCACCCTCTCTCTCTCCCGGGCTACTGTACCCGGGCTTGTCTGTGCCTGAGACTCCTTCCACAAGGGACAGCGACAAGATGCCCCATCCCACATGTTCCCTGACTGTGCTTTGGAATCTAACGTGGCTGCTCCCTCCCCCTCCCCCCCTCCTCCTTTCTCCCTCCTCCTCTTGGGAGCCCTGTCCCCCTTTGTCCTCCACACCAGGGCACCTTCCTGCTCTCACCCTTCTCTTGCTCTTTCCCTGTCTCCGGCTCTTCCTGCTGTTACTGGCCCACCCATCCCACTATCTCCGAGACTACAGGGACCTTCTCCAAGCACTGGGAACACATCTTAATCCCGACCCCTACACCCATCCATCTAGGCTGTGCTGGAGAAAGACTGAGTGACTTGGGCTGCAAAACAGTCTTATAGTGAGATTCCAGAATACTGTAAGGTTAGAGTCAGTAGCAGATTTAACAAAAAAAAAATCAGTCCTTTATTAATAATTACTAAATCTTGCCATAGTTTATAAATCACAGGGGGAAACAGAGTAGATTAGTCCATACATAATTCAATGCTCCATTTTAAAGGAATGGTAGAAGAAATTTAAAATTGAATCGACCATAATTTATGCTTCATATGTACTGGTGAAATTCTCCATTTTGTTACTCTTTTTTTTCAGAAGCTATTAGATAACTCAAAGCATCAGAGTTCTTAGATATCACCCATCATTTATGAAGTAGCTGTAATATTTAGCTAAGGAAAATATGCCCAACCAGAAATGCTGTTTCTCACAAATCACTGTGGGATGGCTCAGAGGGAAAGGAACAGCTTTCTACCTGACGTGCTAATCAAGCCCACGCCAGCCCTGCTGCCGGCCCCGCTGCCAGGAACGTTGAGGCCCTCTCTGGGGCCGCTGCAGCTCTCTGCTGCCTCCGCATAGGGAGCTGGAGGCCCAGAACCAGGTGCTGCCCTGGCAATGGTACAACTGGAGGAAAAGGATTTGCAATGAGGCATCTTTACTTCCCATGAGATTCTTAAGCTATTTCATGTAGCGTCAGTATCTAATGATGGGAAGTCTTAAGACCCTTTCTTGGCTCTTTGGCCCAGCCCAGAGGCTCAAGATCTCCACTGCCACCTCCTCTCCTAGCCATGCTCATCCAATGCAGCATCCTGGACACTGTTAGCACCCTCATCCTTCCCACATCCTGGCTACAAGGATTGAAAGTGGATGAGCTCAAGAGAGAGTCAGGAGGCTGGGAGGTGAGACAGGGGCCTCTAAGGAAAAGAGGTGCCCTAGGAGGAGGCTCATTAACCAGGGGGCAAGTCTTAGTTCTGGTTGGGCATAGAGAACCTCAGTTTCCCAGCCTTGAAAGGTTGGAGAATACTTACTGGTATGAAGTATACTTACTAGTCTGTAAAATATTAGGAGAGCCGTGGGTGGAAGGAGCTGTGTGAGTGCAAATTACCATCATTATTACAACTTCCAGGAGAGAAGGAAGACATACAATCATAACCCCACCTGCTGTCAGGAACAGCCCCACATTTTAAGAGCTACAGTGGAAAGCCAGAACTTGGAGAGGCTAGCTGTCTCCTCTGGCTTCTGGTTCATTACCTGTGTAGTCCTCTTCATCCTCGGGAAGCTCGGCCTGGGATGGCAGCAGAGCGGCCTTGGGGGGCTCAAGCTCCAGGGCTGAGAGCTCCAGCATCCGAGAGCGGGACTGATGGGAGCTGAAGGTGGTGTATGGGTGCTCCGCCGTGCCATACAGGATGAGGCTCCATTCCTTCAACTTCCCTGGAAGGCACCAAACTCAGAGTGACCCTGCAGCCAAGAAACTCCCTTGGGAAGCTCTTGATACACTCTGGCCTCCTGGCCTGGCCAAAGGCCTCTGTCACTCACAGAAGTGCCAGGCACTGCCTGGCCGGGCCCCCGAGCCCTCCTTCCACAGCAGGCTGCTGCACTCACCACCCTCACGTCCTAGTTACCTGAGGACCAGGGACACCTCTACTGCCCAGGCCATGTTCTCTGCCCCCGAGTCTCACTGCAGCCTCCCTCAATTGGCTTCTACTCCCACAACTGGCAACAGCTTCCTCCCACTCTTGGAATACCCAGTGGGTAGATCCGGGGCCAGGCCTGGCCCTGAGCCTTGTCTCAAAAGCCTCCAAATTCGATAACTGGGTCACACCGAGGAGTCCTGCTGTTTGGATGCTCGACCCCGGATCCCAGGGAGACTGGTCTTGGGCTCTTTCCTTCATAGCCAACCCCGAGGAAGGTGGGGAAGTTTGGTGGGGGGCAGCGGTGGTGCAAACCCAAATGTCCAGAGAGGCTGGGTATAGGGAGGACGTCCTCAACAAGAGGAAGGTGACTGGCAAAGACCGGCTGAGTGTAGGGAAATGAGAGAGGCGTGGGGAGGACAGTGGCTGAAGGGCAGGCACCCAGCTATGCAGCGGGGGAGGGAGGAGAAGAGGGCAGCAGGGTCCCTGCCCACTGAATGCCTCCACATGAGAACGATGGCCTGTGCTGCTGGGACCTTTCACATGTAAAGAGAAGTGGGAAAGCAGGCCTGCAATTTCCAGATGAAATCCCTGATGTCATAAAACATATTAGGAGCCGAGTTAGATATGTTTGTGGGCTGGCTCAGTTGCAGGCCACAGGTCTGGGCTTCCCCTTCTTACCATAGTGTCGCCAGCATTCGGAGCAGGGTGACCATGTTGAGGAGGTCATTGTTGTCATTTTCGTACAAATGAGGGGCCGAGGTCCAGTGTGCCCTGCCCGCAGACACAGTGCTCATGCTAATAGACTCACTGCTGCCCCAGCCTTTCAGCGTTTCTTTAGAACTAGATCAGCCCAACACAAAACACAATCTCCCAGTTGCCAGCCACCTCCATGAACCCTCACGACTGGCCACCATGACCCAAATTAGGAACAGTGTCTTTGCCAGCTTCAGGTCTGTGTGGGCTGGGAAAATCCCTGGCTTCCTCTTCATTATCTGTCATTGGGTTTCTTGGGAATCAACATTCTTTAGGTGAGGGAAATTATTGCTCTGATTCTTTGGTATCTATTTGTCTTTTTATTGTCACTTCTGCTCACACTACTCTACGTCTTTGCTCTGAATGGCAGGTCATCTGCCTTTAGATACCTGTCTATATACCATGTTTGCAATGTGGGAAGCTCTGCCAGTATATGTTTATCTTTTATTCCAATTCTGGGAATCTCTTGCACTCCCTAAATCCCAGAACAGGCACCCTGCTTGTCCATATACCCCATAAGCCTGTGGGCTGTAATCCACACTGTCCTAGGTGGATGCATGGAGGACAGAAGCAGAACTGGCCTGCAGCTCTGTTGGAGGAGGCCATTGAGAGAATGTGACTACCAGCTGACCTGTGAGCTGGACCTGGGCAACTGGAGGTTCCTCACCCCTCCCCTGTCGTTGGGATGTACTTCTGCTCACGGTTCCCACACTAGGAGCCATTTCAAGGATACAACCTTGAGAGAGTAAGGTGTTGCTGAGACCATGTGGACTGAATATGTGACTGAACTCCATTAAGGCCTCTGTATAAACTTTTAAGATACAGCGGGTGGGTGTGGAGATCTACTCATCTTGTGGTGCCCAAGACAAGCTCATATGTAAGCTCCCCTGTTTATTACAAATGCCACCTACTACTCTGGAGTGTCTACCTCTTTCTTCGGTCTCTCCTTGCCTTCTGTGTATGGGAACCAGTTTTGAATTTCACCCAGGAACTCTTGGGGTTGCAAAGCAACTGCTCACCAGGCCAAACTCTGGTGCTGTTCTAAATGGCGTTTGACTTTGATTCAGTTCCACAACATAACACAGAGCAGTGCTGTTTCTTTTAATCATCACTCTAGCCAACCAAGGTCCAGGCCGTGAGAGCCTGCAGCCCCCAAGCCACCTCAAGTTGGGCCCCGTGACACCTGGGCCTCTCCCGGTCTGGCCAGGATTGGAGAGTATAGTTCCTTCAATTTGAAAAAGCAGTCTGAGCCATTTCACTGGACACTGTCCTCTACAGGGCGTGGTTCTTTTAGACATTCTGTGGCCATTTCCCTAACACAGTCCTAACACAGGCTACAGTCAACGATGACAAGGCGAGAAGCACTTCACACGGGCGCAGGTGCAGAGAACACAGTCCCTGGTTATGAATCCTCATCTGTTCTCAACTCCTTAGGATCAAATTAAAGCTACAATTCAAAACCACAAAGCAATTTGGGCATTTTAACTACTGAGTGACGAACTGTGATTAAGGTGGGAGCATAATGACTACACGACAGAGACCATAGGCCCTGTGAGCTATAATTTGAGTCGAAATTTATTTCAACACTATATGATGTCTCCAAAAACACCCACCAAAGGCCTCGTCCCTAAAATTAGATTCTTATTTTTGGATATAGTTTTGGCAGGACAAACAAGAGGGGCTGCTCTGGGCTCACGATCAGCACGCACCCTGCGTGGAGGGAGAGGGAGCAGAAAGAATTCCAAGAAACCACGAGAGCAGATCTAAAGAGTTCTCATCACAAGGAAAAAACCAATTTTTCTCTTTTGTGTGTGTGTGTCTGTATGAGATGATGGATGTTAACTAAACTTATCATGGTAATCATTTCATGATATATGTAAGTCAAATCATTATGCTCTACACCTTAAACTTATACAGTGCTGTATATCAATCATATCTCAATAAAACTGAAAGAAAAAAAAGAATTCCAAGAAACCAGCAGAGGAGGTGGCTTGCAGGAGGAGGCTGGGGTTCAGGAATGGAAGAGAGACTTCATTTTTAATGTTTTCCCTTGGGGTCTGTTTGATGTTTTAAAAAAACCACAGCATATATTAACTTTCACATATATAAATTGTTTAAAAATTTAAGTTTAATTAAAAAATATACGAATGAAGTGATTGTATGGTCAAGGAAAAAACATTAAAAAGCTTTGGTACTCAGGGCTTTTGATTCACATTTCTGAGTAAGTAATAAATATGAATGGCTTAAAATCCAAAAGTATAGGGGCCAGCCTGGTGGCACAGTTAAGTTCACATACTCTACTTTGGTGGCCTGGGGTTTGCAGGTCCGGATCCTGGGTGCGAACCTAGCACCACTTGTGTAGCCATGCTGTGGCAGCATCTCACACAAAAAATGGAGGAAGACTGGCATAGATGTTAGCTCAGTGACAATCTTCCTCAAGTAAAAAGAGGAAGATTGGCAACAGATGTTAGCTCAGGGTCAATCTTCCTCTCACACACACACACACACACGCACAAATCCGAAAGTCTAAAAGAGAATACAATGAAGTTTCCCTCCAGCCCCATCCTCTGGCCACCATCTCTCTCCCCATAGGCAACCCGGTTACTTGTTTCTTGTGCATCTTTCCAGAGCTATTTATTCTTATCCCAGAAAATATGAACACAGATTCGGCCCCATCCCTTTCATTAACACACCTGGTAGCACCTTCTGCACCTTGCTTTTTCCATTAACAATGCTTCTTGGTGATCTTTCCATCAACTGCACTTGAGAGATGTCGCATCATTTACTTAACAATCCCCTATTGACAGGCATTTAGATTGTGTCCAAATATTTCCAGTTATGAAAGTGCTATACCCTTGGTCATACAAGAAGGGACCCAATGAGGCGGGCAAAACAAGGACCCTGGGGTGACATGGTCTGGGTTTGAATCCCAGCTCTGCTACCTACTAGCTGCGTCACCTTGGGCAAATTACTTAATCTCTCTGTTCTTTGGTTTCCTCATCCATAAAGAGGGGATAAGAATAATAATAATATCTACCTTATGGAATTGTTTGGGGGATCAAATAATTTAATGTCAGTAGACGACTTAGAATAGTGACTGCACATAGAAGTCATTACGTAAGTGTTTATTAAATAAAATCTAATGAATATATCATTTCATATGTGTGTAAGTATATCTGCAGGCTACATTCCCAGAAGTAGAATGGGGGAATCAAAAGGAATGTGAATTTGTCATTTTGATAGACATTGCCTAATTGCCCTCCATGGGGTCAGGTCACTTTATACTTCTCCCAGGGACATATCGGCAAGCCTGCTCCTGCACAGCCTTGGATGGACCATCTGATAACTCGGAGAAGTTCACTTTGCATTTCTCTTACTGACACAAGAAGCGGAGCATCTTTTCATATGATTAAGAGTGAGACACCTTTCTGATTTGATAAAGTTTGAAGCAATTCATAAACTCAGAAATTTACCAAAAATATTTGCTTGAAACAAGTGATGAGACTTCAAAGATGAATGAAAGTGCATCTTAGCCAAGTTCGTACCAAGTACAAGTGGACCAAGAAGGTGTTCTGCTCACTTGGTTTATATTTCTGTTCCTTCTCCCCACCTGCAAGAGATCTTCATGAGAGCCTGTGAGGGGGCAGGCACTGTGCTAAGCAGTCAGGAGCATGGAAGAGAGAGCAGGCAGGGAGAGGGCAGTGGGCGGCAGTAACCCCACCTGCTCCCCTTTCCTAATAGGGGTTATGTGGAAAACTTGACCTGAGGGTAAGGTTGGACACATTGCTCTCCTTTCTCTTGTACATGCTCTGTTTAACTCTACCAAGGGAGTCTCTGACTTTTTCTGCCTTCATAAGACATGAAAATAAGTGGTCCCGTGTATGGCATAAATGTGAAGTGCATTCTCTTTTCAAGTTATTTTTTCCTAATTATAAAAGGACGACTATTAAATACTGAAACACATAAAGAAGAAAATAAAAATCACCTATAATTTGCTTGGCATAGTCTCTTCTTGGCTGTTTTCTATGCACATGTATTTTTTCACATAGTTGAAATCACTCAGTGCACCAATTTCTCCTTTTCTTCTACTTAGCATTAAATCACGTTCATCACATTCAGAAATTATTTATTTACCCGTTTATTGTCTTCTTCCCCTTCCTCAGACTGGATGTACCACTTGGGCAGAGAATGTGCCTTTCTTATTTGGTGCACTGGCCTCAGTGTACAAGTTTCTGGCATGTGCTCAATAAATGTTTGCTAAATTAATATCTTAAAGCATAATTTTTTGACTGCAAAATATTTCACTGAATGAATGTAACCATTTACTTAACCAATCTCATATGATAGGTTATAACAGGACATATGTTCCAGTTTCCTTTTTATTTTGACTTTTATACATGAATTTGCCAGAAATATCATTTGCTGCAGTCTGAACTACTTTCTCCAGAGAGATTCTCCAAAGGGAATAAGACATTGTTAAGGCTCTTAACACACAAAGTCAAATGATCCCTCCACGGTGTTTGGCGTCTCATGAGGCTTGATGCAAAAGCAGCCAGGTGAGGGACCACAGGTCAGCTGGGAGAAGCAGTTCCCTTAGAAGAATCCTACCCAGTACACAGTCCCTTCCCCAACCCACAGTCCCAGCTGAAGTGGGTCAAAAGGATCAGATACCAGTGACTTGGTGTCACGCGTTAAAGCAGAGACACACAGGAATGTGTGGGCTCTAGTCTTCAGGGTGATCTCCTCCTCTTGCCAAGTCAACACTTATCCATCACCCGGAGCATCCAGCACTCACTAGGATCAGGTCCCAGTGCCAGGTCCCTCCAAGCTCACTGTCCCCAGAGCTGCACTTGCTTTGGGGAGATGAGGCACATGGATGTGGAACCAAGGAAGAAAGAGAAGAAGAATGCATCTAAGAGTACACCTGACCAGAGACTAAGTCCACACTCAACAGAGCGGCCATCCAGAGGCAGGAGGACTTTAGAATGTGGGTCTGCTCTGGACAAAGCATTTAACAAGAATGTATTATTTACTATTCAAGGTACTCCGCATGCCTGTCCAACTTTATCCTTACAAAAACCCAACTAGTATCATTAATTCCTTAATTTCCAGGTGGGGATCTTAAAAGATATCCAAATCCAAATTCTTTGGTTTTCTCTCCTTCAGTTTCCTGAGACTGTAGTACAAAGAACGGCACATCCACCTGCTTAAACACTTGGCCGGCACTGCCAGTACTCTGTCTCCAGATGTCACCAGATAAGCCCAGGCAACTGTAAACATGAGGCAGAGGATAATCCGGGGCTAATGCCCTCTGAGGCTGCCAAGAATGGCTTTATCATCCTTCACTATCTTCAATGCAGCATTTCCCCTCAATGAAGTGAATTCATAATGAACAAACAGGATTATTTCTATTATTCAAAGAAGGAACCAGAATTAAGGGAAGACTAAGGTTGAATTTGCAAATAGGAAAGTCCCGGCAGTAATGAAGCTTTTCTCTCCCTGGCATTTTGAAATAAGCATTGAAAATCCTCGAGAGGAGACTTTACAATTGGGAACAAAGCCGGTAGAAGTGGAGGAAAGGTTTCGTTAGATTAAGGACTCTGAGCTAATACTTTTGAACTCCTGGGGTTTCGTTGGCCATAAAAGAAGTTATTAACAATAAAGAATTTATTAATTCTGCCTCCACTCACATTATTTAAAATATGTAGGGAGAAATTCTTTAATTGGAACACAGTAAAGAAAGAGAGGCCAAGAAAAATCAAGAAATATGTTCAGTCTAACACTCCGGTGGAAGTTTTTGCCTTCTCAGGTTCAGTGAACCTGAGTTACAAAGTTTACAAAGTTTAATGCAGAGGTTTCAGTGGAAGGAATAAAAAAGGCTCACCTTTGTCTGTTTATAAAAATATACAAGAACATTTTAAAAAGGTAAATTTTATGGAATGTGAATTATGTTTCAATAAAGTTTGTTATATGAAATATTGTATACACACCCACATGCATACACATAGAAATACCAAATTTTACTCAATAAATTTAACACATAGTTAAAAATGCACTTTAAGTCCACATTTTGGCAAGCAAGAGGGAGGAAGATAAAGAGAATTGAGGAAATGGCCTGCAAAGCATATGGACGAGTGCACACACGTGTGTGCCCCCCCAAGCACACACGTACATGCACACCCTCAGAGCCAGATGTAAGCAAGAGGAGGTGGAAGAATCTTCCCTATGATCTTGTAGCCATAAAAACCCTTAAAGACGGTATTCTGAGTGCCAGGAAAAGGATCTAAAAGTCCTAAGCTCCAGCGTTTGAGTGAAATGTAGAAACAAATCCACATTCAGTAAAGAACAATCAATTGTCCTGTACGGCAAAGCACAAAATAGCCCTTTTCTTTTTTCAAGGCATTTATCTGGTTCTCCCATTATTCTTTCTTAAAATGCAGCAGCCTGTTCCTGTTTTATAGGTAAACTCTTTCATTTCCCCTGAGGATACCTATGAGCTAATAGACATTATATACTGGTCTCTCCTCGGGGTTTCTGGCACAGAGCTCCTGAAATCCTTCTAATTTCCTAAGAGATAAGAGCACTAGGAGCACCTCTTGATCTAATATTTCATCTTTGCCCCTTTCCTGACAGAGGGCTCCCAAAACCTTTGAAATTCCTAAGTGGTAAGAGCACTAGGAGCATCTTTTGTTCTAATGAGGTTATTCTGGATAGGCTCCTGGATGGGGGCTGGTCACCAGAAAGACCAAGCTGTGATTAGAAGCTTGGAATTTTCAGCCCCTTCCCCAGTCCTCCAGGAAAGGGAGAGGGGCTAGAAATCGAGTTAATGACTGATCATGTGTATGTGATGAAGCCTCCATAAAATCCCAATAGCAAGGGTTTCGGGTTGCGTCTAGGTGGGTGAATACATTAACACCAGGAGGATGACACAACCCAACTCCACAGGGACAGAAACTCCTGAGCTTTGTACCTTCCCAGACCTCACCCATCCATCTCTTCACCTGGCTGTTCATTTGTATCCTTTATTATATCCTTTAATAAGCTGGTAAACATGTTTCCTTGAGTTTTTTGAGCCACTCTAGTAAATTAATTGAACCCACAGAGGGGATCTTTAGAACCTCTGATCTACAGCCAGTTGGTCAAAAACACAGGTGATAACCTGGGCCTGTGATTGGCTTCCGGGGGAGGGGGGGGGGAGGAGTGGGAGGGGGAGAGGGGGAGAGGGGAGAGAGGGAGAGAGAGTGCGTGTGTGTGTGTGTGTGTTGCTGGGGGGACAGTCTTGTGAGGCTGAACTCTTAACATGTGGGATCTGATGCTATCTTGGGCTAGAGAGTGTTAGAATTGACTTAAATTGTAGGACACCTTGCTGGTGTCACAGAGAACTGCTTGTTGGGGGGAAAACCTCCACACATTTGGTGACCAGAAGTGTCAGAAGAGAAGTGTTCTGTGTGAGTAGTAAAGGAGACTCACAGGAGAGAAACACAGTAGGGAAGAAAAAGGTTTTCCCCTACTCAGGAGGGAAAGACTGAGTTTTTCTATTTTGTAATACCAATTGTTGTTTTCTTGAAGTTTTCTTTCACTGCCTAAATTGCCTTTCCCCTCCAAGTTCCTTCTCTGTTAAAGTTTGTTTCTACTTTAATGTTGGATAATTTCCTCAAATGTCTGGTGTTCCTTGGGGGTTCTTTTATATTTAGCGGTGACACACTAAAAATCCAACCAGAAGTTCTGTGTGCGGGAATACTGGAATGCACTTTTGTGTGTTTATTCATTTTCTATATGGCAAACTTGCTAGCTTGTACAGCATGAGAAAGGAAACATTACCATAGTATACTAGGTGGCTCAGATGTAAACAGCATTTACATAATAAATGTAAACACTTCCCACCAGAAACAAGGAGGTCAGAAGAAAATGGAATATCTTTAAAGTGCTGAAATAAAAAAAAACACTGCCAACCCAGAATTCTCTACCCAGTGAAAATTCCATTCAAAAATGGGTCAAGTCACAGCACCATCACAATGATTTCCTCTGAGCAGAGTCAAATCAATGCATCAATAAATGAGCAAATAAACACATTTTTTAAAACAAATAGAAAAATGAGTTGAAATAAAGAGATTTTGAAATAAATCCAAGCCTAGCAAATTCATGGTCAGCAGGCCAGCATGATAAGAAATGGTAAAGGAAGTTCTTCAGGCAGAAGGAAAATTATACCAGATGAAAATTCGGATCTACAGGAAAGAATAAAGAGCATCAGAAATGATAAACGTAGGTAAACATAAAAGAGTGGCTTTTTTTCTTCTCTTAATTTCTTTAAAAGACAAAGACTGCTTAAAGCAAAAATACTACTATAAGATGCACACAGAAGTAAAATACACGACACAACTATAGCACAAAGTGGGGGGTGGAGGGAATGGAATGACACTGTTATTAGGTTCTTACATTTGTGAAGTGTGAAACCATGCAATATTAACTCTAAGTAAACTGTAACATACTAAGGGTACATATTGTAATTCTTGGAGCAACCACACAAATAGGGCTAAAAAGCCAATAAAGGAAATAAAATGGAAGGTTCAAAAGTACTTAATCCATAAAAAGGCAGGAAAAGAGGTCCCTTTTAATACTGTTGGATTTAGTTTGTTAATGTTGAACTTGGAATTTTTGTATTTATGTTCTTGAGTGAGGCTGGCTGAAAATTTCCCATTCTCCTAATGTGCTGTTGGGACTTGGTATCAAGGATATACAGGCTTAAACCAGTCAGGGACTGTTTCCCTCTTTTTTTACCATCTGGAAGAGTTTATGGAATATTGACCTTATTTCTTCCATTTAAATGTTTAATAGAATTTGCCAGTGAATCAATCTGGCCTTAAGTTTTTTTTAACAGAATCAATTTCTTTAACAGGGCAATTTTAATTTCTTCTTGTGTCAGTTTTGCTAAGTGTCATTTTTTGGTTCATTTCATTTATAACATCTTCTTATAATAATTTTAATGTATACAAGATCTATAATAATGTTCCCCTTTTTCATTCCTGAAGTTCTATATTCTCAGTTTTTTCCTTGATTGGTCTTCCTAAAGTTTTATCAATTTTATTCACTTCTTCAGAGAACCAACTTATGGCTTTGTTGATTCTCTCTATGTGTTTGTTTTCTATTCCATTAATTTCTGCCATTTAAAATATTCTTTTTTCCTGCCTTCTTTGACTTTGTTGGTCTTTCTTCTACCATCTTAAGTTGGATGCGTAGCACATTAATTTCTAGCATTTCCTCTTTTGTAATTCACGAAGTCAGGGCCATAAACTTCTCTCTTGCCACGGCTGCACTGCATCCCACTTGTTTCGATATGTAGTATTCTTATCATCATCCAGTTCTACATATTTCTTAATTATTATTTTTTTCCTTTGACTCATGAGTAATTCAGAAGTGCTTTCCAATTTTCAAATATATGGGCCTTTTCTAGTTATCTTTTTTATTTGGTTTCTAACATAAGCCCAATATTAGAAACAGGGTCGACATGCTTCCAATCCTTGGAAATACCTTGGAGCTTACCAAATAGCTTACTATGTGGCCAATTTTCATAAATAATCCTTTTGTGCTTGAAAGGAAAGTGTATTCTTCGGTTGTTATGTATAGTGTTCAAATAGGTTCATCAGATCTAAACTGTCAATTTTGATGTTCAAATCTTCTATTCTTACTGATTTTTGCTTTTTTATCTATCAAATATATTTTAGGTATGCTAAACCTCCTGCCTTGTATGAATTTGTCTTTTTCTCTTAGTAGTTTTAACAAGTTTTTGCTTCATATGTTTTGAGGCCATGTTAGAATTGAATTAAACCTTTCATCAATATGTAGTGACTCTCTTTAGCTCGAGTAGTGCTTTTTGCCATAACATTTCTATTTATCTCATGTTAACATAATGACAACAGCTTTCTTTTGGCTAGTATTTTCTTGGTAAATCTCTTCCCATCCACTTTATTTTTAACTTCTCAGTTTTCTTATATTTTAGATATCATTCCTGTATATAGTGATATCAGTCAGCCTCAGCAGGAAGCAGACAGCACCATTAAGCTAGGCTAATCCAAGGAGGCTTAAATAAAGAGACTATTCACAAAGGTGTGAGCAGAGCAAAACAAAGCCACAAGGGATGGTGGAGTTCCCTGGTGCTAGCAACAGGAGAGGCGTTAAGCCCTTGGGTGTACTATATTCTATAGGCAAGAGGAGGGTGGAGCTGTGACCTGGAGGGACCCTGGCTGCTGAAGGGAGCTGGAGGGGTAAGTAATTTCTAAGTAAATATCTCCTTCCTCCCTCCGTTCTCCTGCTGGAGTTTCCCCCTTGGCTGAACTCAACCATAAGCCATAGACAAAGAGTCTGTGGCTAGGCTGCCTCCTAAGGCAGGGTAGGGAAGAGAAGAGTGGAGAGTGGCTCTGGTGGTAAATGAAAGATGCCTGGCACAACAGCAAATGCATTTTAAAAAAACCTAATATGACAATCTTTGTCTTCTAAATGAAGCGATTCATCTATTTACCGTTATTGAAACTATTGATATAGTTGCACTTATTTTTAACAAGTTGTTTTGTATGTTGTAGGCGTTCTGCTAGTTGTTCTGTTCTTGGTCTTCCTATTGTCAGATACAGAAGGTGACAACATCTCCTAAGATTTCAATTTTGTCTTTGTTTTGGGGTAATTTGTTAGCAATTTAGAAAAAAAAATTTATCTTATATTAAGAAAAAAATCAACAGATTATGGAGAAAATCAAATCATAAACAAACTGGGAATAAATAAAGTCACCAAAACTCTGGAGAATAAATTTAAGATTATCTTTAAAACACATAAGTCAAATAGCAGACCAGAAAAAAATATTTATAGGAGCTGTGACACATGAGGGTTATTACATCTGTATTTTACATGGAGTACTTTTACTGGCTTGATAACGACAACACTGAGACCTCTTAGGACAAAAACAGAAAGGGCAGTTTTCAAAAGAAAAAACACGCCTTGTACACAAACATTTGGAAAAGTGTTCATTCTCATTAGTAATTATCACAATGCAAATTAAGCAAAGATTTCACATATCTCCTCTAGAACTGGCAGATGAGTGCGCCTACCCGGCCCAGGGAGATTGTGAATTGGGTCAACTATTTGAAAAGCAAATTGTAAATATGTATCCAAAGCAGATATATTTGTGGTTTACACCTCTTATTTGTCCCAGTAATTTTACTTCTGGTGAATGATCTCAAGGAAATAATTTTAAATTTAGGAGCAAGCTTTCTGCATTAAACTATTTATAATAGCAAAAAAACCCCAGAAAACAATCTACATGTCCAACAACAGAGTGACGCTTAAATAAATTACAGTATTTCTACTTGGTGAAGTAACATAAAATATATAAAATGCCGCTTACAAAGGACATATAATGACATTAAAAAACGCTTGATATGCAAGCAGCAAAAGGAAGTACAAAGTTATGTATGCAGTACAAGCAGAACTCTGTAAAATGTCAGGAGAAAAAGATCAAATGGAAATATACACATACTTTTGAACATGATGTGTTTCTGAAAATAATAAAGTCAACTGTTCAAAAATTAAACGCATTTATACATTCTGGGAGGACGCGGTCTCCAGAAGGCAGACCAGGAGAGGCGGCGTGAACACGGAGGCACAGCTTTGTCCCTGGACGCTGACTGGGGAGGCCTGAGAAGGGGTTTCAGGAGAGCACGTCCTCTTCCCGTACCATTTTGTTTTTCATTTTCATCAATGATTAGAATTTTATTTCCAAAAGCGAAACAGTAAAGAAAAATGTCATCTTTTTGTCACATGCACGATCAGGAGATAGAGAACCACCTGCCCGAGGCCGTGACTGACGAACCCGCATGCAGCAGCTGGGCTGTGCTCGGACCTCAGTGAGGGAGGATCCTCCACCGCTTTCTCTCTGGAACAAGGAGACTTTGGGAAGAGTGCCGCTATTATCATGGTCCCTTGAAAGAGTGGAAGGGAGGCAAAGAGGCCGACTGGAGCACTGAGTAACACTGAAGCAAATGGGGTTAAAAATGGAACTCTTGGACAACCGTGTGTGTGGGGACTGGAAACCTCGCTGAGCTCTTCAGTTCTGCTTCCCGGGAAGGGGGAGTGAGGCTCTATCAGCACACTTTCCAGAAATGAGAGTTTAGCGACAAACCTGAAAGCCAGGACAGAAGGCACACGCTTTAAATCTGACTCTCTTTCCAGCTGCCAGAACAAGATAGATGGAGCCATCGATGACAGATTGCAAAATTTCAACTCTTATCTTGGAAATGAAGATTAGCTCAAAACAGATGTCAATTAAACAAAGGTCAATAAAACTAACAATAAAAGGAGAACAGCTATGCTCTTAAGGAAAAAGAAATGTATGAAAGAGCTACTGAAAGTAAATCAAGAAACCATGGAACTTCTTGTGATGAAAAAGGGGAAAAAACAGTCACACAGGAAAGACTAATTTCTTCCCCTTTTAACCGATTATTAAACATTTTACTGTGTGCATAGCTGAAAACAGAGTTGATTAAAATTATATGAGCTCTTAATTTAAACAAGGCTCATGGCTGCATGCACATACATTCATTCAGTCATTCAATCACTACTCATTGACCACGTCCTCAGTGCTGAGCACTGGGGAGAGAGCAGACAGACCTAGTCCCGTGCTTCCACAGGCAAGCTCTGCTTGTCAGCAGCAGAATCACATGGGACCAGTTACAAGGGTCTGAGGCAAAGCCCATGGGCTGAGGCTTTATTGGCAGGTGCAATCCCAGGGCAACAAGAGTTAGGAGGGAGGGGCGAGGTAGGGAAGAGGAGGGAAAACAGATACTAAGGTGGCTGCAGCTTCACAACCAAGCAGCAGGGTGCTTGGCCAGAGACATCTACCAAACAGGCCTTGTGAGCTTCACGTCCTGTCTCTCAGTGGGCAAACCTCCCGGGCACTTGCAGGTTGTGGTACCTGCCCCATCCAGGCGCTAGATGCTGGGGAGGCAGATGGCACACCTCACCTGAAGTGGAGAGAAAAGCCACAGCCTCCCCAAGTCCTGCTGGGCTTGACCTGACCACCTAGGGCCACTGCAGCTCCTCCCTGTGTGGAACGACAGCCGTGCCCTAGCCCAGCCTTCACCTCAGAGGAGGCTGGGGGAGCTCAGGAGATGAAGTCGGGGCCGGACCTCTCCATCAGGCAAGAGGCAAGGCCAGAGGGCCCTGGGCTGAGCCAATCTGGGGAGGCACATAACTGGTCAAGAATCACATAATGGAGTAGAGTGCAATCAATACACATGATTGGAGGTAGAAGGAACAAACTATCAAGAGCAATGTTTGAAAAGAGCCTGCTTCCCTGGGCTTTTTAAAAAATTCTTCCATTTAAGTGACTGTAGAACCTTTGTGAGATCCTATTTATTAATTTAAGGCAGAACCACAGAATTTGGTATATAAGTGACACATGTGATGGGTTCCAAGGAAGGTTAATACCAAGAAACAGTTCTTGGTGCTTTTGACATTTCAGGCGCTATGGTTAAACACAGATCCTAATCTTGAAACCTTTAAAAGTCCTCATGAAGGATTTGTTAGTATGAAGCCTTCTTACATTTGAACCTCACCCAGGCCGTGAAGTAGATACTATTATTCCCATCACACATGTGCAGAAATGGAGATGGAGACAGGTTCCATGACCGGGCCAGTAAGTGGTCCAGCTGGAACTCAGACCACACCTGCAAGACACTCTGCTCTGGCCTCACCCAAAACAGGGTCCCAAGGCCCAAATCCTGTGTCCCAAAACCAGAGCATGCAGCAGCCTGGTCTTCCTCTCATCACCCTCCTCACAGACATTCTTTTCTCAGTCAAGTCGACTGGAATGCGGTTCAGGGTTGATCTTAACTTATCTCTGCCCCTACAGCTTACTCTGCAAGTTTTGGCAAACATGCTAAAATTCTGCCTGGACCTCTTTGATCTTCCCTGGCTTTACCTTCCACGTCTGCGGGAAGGAGAGAACCACAGACGGGATTCCACGGAAGCCAGCAGGAGGAGTCAGGTGTACTGGGCTGAGCTCCAAAGAAAGCCAAGATGTGTGGGAACTTCTTAAATGGCTCTGACCCCGGGGAACGTACCCATGTGCACACGAAAGCCACTGAAAAGCCAGTGCAGTTGGTAGCGTATTATCTCCTCACAGTAGTTTCAAAACTAAGCTGCTGGTCAGCCAATTTTTGTTTCTTTTGTTTGGAAAAAATGTTGCTTAAGAAGAATAAAGAGGGGCCAGACGGTGGCATAGTGGTTAAGGTTGTGTTCTCTGCTGCAGCAGCCCAGGGTTCACAGGTTTGGATCCTGGGCATGGACCTACACACTACTCATCAAGCCACACTGTGGCTTTGTGTGTGGGAACATATGAAAAATAGAGGAAGATTGGCACAGATGTTAGCTCAGGGCCAATCTTCCTCACCGAAAAAAAAGAAGAAGAAGAAGAACAACAACAACAACAGAAATATACCTGATGAGTTCAAGATGTAGAAGAGTTTCCCATTTCAGTCCTTTGATTGGACAGCAATCCAGCCTGCCCTCAGCCTCAGCACTGGATTCTGTTGTTTCCAAATTCCTGGGTTCCCCAGAATCACAGCCAGTTTAATCTTCCTCAAAGGTTTTGAGGTAGGTCTCTACCAGTTACCTCTGGGCTAGAATTTTCCCAGAGGGCAGATGGACAAGTTCCTAAAGGCTGTGGCTGTAGCGGGTGGGTGAGGAGAGGGAGGAAAAGGGACCTGAGCTTCCATGATGACGTACTATGTGCCAGGTTGTGCTAGAAATGTTCACTCCCATCAGGTACTCACATCATGCCTATGAGGGAATTATTATTACTCACAAGGTCTCTCAGCCAGTAACAGGTGGAAGCCAGTATTGGGACCCAGGCCTTTCTACCTCTAAATTCACGCTCTTTTCACCAAACCACACTGTGGCCCCAAGTGCAGAATACCATGCACATTCTGGTATTTTTTCCTGCAATACCTTGAACTTCTGCTTGTTGGCTTATCATGATATCTACCTTCCTGTGTTTTAATTTATATTTTGTTCAATTATTATAAAGATTGATTAACTCTTGTTTACTGGTTGTTTATATTTTTTTCTTTATGAATTGCCTGTTCAGATTCTTTGCCTATTTTTCTAGTGGGGTGTTTTGCATATGTCTTAGTGATTTGTAAGCCCTCTTTACATATCAAGGCTATAACACATTATAAAGCTCTGTTTTCAAACATCTAACTAGGGGGGTGGAGATGTTAGAGATAAAGAAGGTGTCGGCCTGTGTCCTGGAATTTTCTTATACCAAATATTATTTTTTAATTTTCCCCCTTGGAAAAATGCCTTTTAAGCATATTGAGAATTCAAATGCCAACTGTTAGTAAAAAGTTAGCAACTGGCAACATTTAGTCAGAAAAAGTTTGACTTATTAAATAAGTAGCTAAATCAATGGCAATTAGACTTTCACTCCTCTGAGTGGGCCTTCGAAAGAAAGAAACCAATGAAATAGGAGCCTCTGATTGTCATGTCTAGTCCTGGGGGAGGGATCAAGGCTCCATTCAGAGATAGGCTGGCTCTGTTGGGATAAAGAGGAGTTGGCGAGTTGGGGGCAAAGCACACAGTAAGGTCTGAGCCTTGGTCACACATTGAATGCATCCCCCTTAAAGTATACTCATCCCAAAAGAAAGACAGTCCTCTACCCGTATAATTCCCAATATGCAATGGTGTGCTGGGCGGGTTCACATTGACTTAACAGGGCCGACTGGTAATGTTTTCAGGAACTTTGTGAGCCGGTTGTTAAACACAGCTGTTGTCAAAAATTAAATTACATAAACTTACAATTAAATAAATTATACTGTAAACAAAAGTAAGAAAAACTCGAAAATCATCCCTTCCTAATTATTTTACTGTACTCTGTCATTATCTATGCTTTGGGGGTTGTTTACATCTATTCTATCTATACAGTGGAACTTCTATCTACTGGTGGCTACTGTGTATCTCCTCCCAACTCTGCTTTCAGTGACATCATACTGGCAGCTTGAAATCAGCCACGGTGGGAGCATTTACACTTGGAAATTGACAAACGCTACAGGCAAGGGCTTGATTAATTGTTGATAATCTAGACTTAAGAAAACGATGGAGAAAATGTTAAGAAGGCAGATTAAACTTAAAAGTGGTTATGTTTATAGCCATTACATTGGGAACAGCATAAAAAAATGAGGAAACATTCTTCTAGTATTTGAAAACTATCCTCCAATTCAGCAAAGAACTGGCTTCACATCTTTGATGGATGAACAACGTTCTGACCTATATTTATCACCTCAGACGGACAGTTCTCCATCAACTGCAACCATAGGTTGGCTACGGATACAAGAGTTTGGCAAAAATCAATGAAAGCATTCTCTGAGACTCAATTGCCTATCCGGAATTTACAATACAAATAGTATATATTTTATTATTATTTGTAAATTGTGTGCTACACATGCTTTATATCAGTAAAATTTATAATATACTTATGTGATATATACACACACACACATAATTTTTATATACACAGTCATCCATCACTTAACAAGGGGGTTATGTTCTAAGAAATGTGTTAGGCAATTCCACCGTTGTGTGAACATCACAGAGTGCACCTACACACACTTAGATGCTATAGCCTACTACACACCTAGGCTATATGATACTAATCTTATGGGACCACTGTTGTATATATGGTCTGTCGTTGACCCAAAACATCTTCATGCAGCACATGACTGTACACATAGTTTCCCCCTGGAGTGCTAGTTGTTAAACATTTACCAGCACACAGGACAACATGGGCCCATGGTGGGAAAATGCGAACAGAATGGGATGTCTCAACACCGAATAAACAGGCCTTTCACTTACCAGTTAGCAGAGGATTCAATTCCACTGCAACATGCAAATAGGCTAGAGCAGGGGGGCAGCAAACTATGGCCACAGACCCGCCACCTGCGTTTGTAAAGTTACCTTAGAGCACAGCACGCCCGTTCACTTACACATCTTCTATGGCTGTTGTCACACTGTAATGGCAGAGTTAAGCGGTTGTCACGGAGACCAGAAAGCATAATATATTACTTTCGGCCCCTCACAGAAAAAGTTTGCAACCCTCAGGCTAGAGAGAAATGAAAAAGACCATCTGTGAATTACTGGAGTTTGTCCAAAATACTTTATAAATATTTTTCTAATTTTAATTTTATGGTATTTTTTGCCAAACAGAAGTTTCTAATTTTATGTGTATAAATGTACCAAAACAATGATTTCCTTTCCAAATGGTTAGCCAATTGTCAATAGCTTTTATTCGACACTTCATTTTCTCCCGATTAATTTGAAATGCTATACTTAGTGTATCCACATGACTCTAATTGTGGACTCTCAAGTCTGTTCCCCTAGACTTATCTGCCTATTCTAGCACCAGTGCCATACTATTTTAATTATTATAGCTTAAAAATATTAAATATCTGTGTTTAGTTTTTCCAGAATTTCTCTCACTATTTGCTGTGTTCACTCTTCCAGATAAGCTTTATAATCATCCAGGCAGGCTCCTCCCACTTCCTTAATTTCATGGTGATATTGATTGGGATTGTGTTAACATTGTAAATTTGTGAGGAACAGATATCTCAATGATACTGAAGCCAGGAACACAGTATATACGAAAAACCCTTAAAAATCAATCACCATCTATTCTAGGTGCCTATTGTGTTTCAAGTGCTCTGATGAGTTAAAAAAATAAAGGGCCGTGCCCACACCTGTTGGTCACAGCAAGGTCTCAGAAGGCACCTGCTCTCTTCAATCTCCGTCCAGGCGAGATACTTGCAAGGAGTCCTGACCCTAGCACACAGCAGATGCTCCTACTACAAGGCACCTGTTAGTCTTTACTATTTCATTTGGTTTTTATCTTCTAATTACAACACTTTAAATAAAAAATCCAACCCAAAATATCCTAAAACCGTTGACCACAGGGCTAAAGAGAAAATATCAACTAAGGGCTGCTTGCGCCTGCTGCAGAGGCACCTGGAGGACCAGCACGGCAGGACGGAGTAAGCGGGGGCCCCGGCTGCAGTCAGGGGAGGTGCACCCTGAGTCCAGGCTGTGCCCTGACGGCTCAGGGGGATCAGTCAGGCTCCTAGATGCGGCTTGGAACCAGCTTCCTCTCCCACAAAATGAGGATTAAAAACACTCACATTAAAATTGCCGTGAGGAGTCATCTTAATAATAATAATGCTAAGCACTTGACACAGTCTCTTTAACCCTCCCAACAGCCCCACACCGAAGAGAGACCCAATGCTCAGAGAATGGAAATGACCTGTCCAGGGCCACTGCTGGCAAGTGGCAGGATATGGATCTGAAGGGCAGGCTGGCTCCAGAGCTCGACTTCTAAGCTATGCTGGTTCTCTAAAAACAAGCAAATACAGGCATACCTCGGAGACACTGCAGATTCAGTCCCAGACCAGACCATCGCAATAAGCGAATATCACAAAAAAGTGAGTCACATAAATCTTTTGGTTTCCTAGCACATACAAAAATTATGTTTACACTATATTGTACTCTATTAAGTGGGCAATAGCATTATGTCTAGAAACACAATGTACATACCTTAATTAAAAAATACTTTATTTCCAAAAAGTGTTAACCATCATCTGAGCCTTCAGCAAGTCATAATCTTTTTGCTGGTGGAGGGTCGTGCTTTGATGTCGATGGCAGTTGACTGATCACAGTGGTGGTTGCTGAAGGTTGGGGTGGTTGTGACAATTTCTACAGAGACAATGAGGTTTGCTGCATCATTGACTGCTTTCCACGAATGATTTCTCTGTAGTATGCAATGTGTTTGATAGCATTTTACCCACAGTAGAACTCAAAATTGGAGTCAGTCCTTTCAAACCCTGCCACTGCTGTATCCACTAAGTTTATGGGATATTCTAAATCCTTTGTTGCCATTCCAACGCTCTTCACAGCATCTTCACCAGGAGTAGATTCCATCTCAAGAAACCACTTCCTTAGCTCGTTCATAAGCAGCAACTCTTCATCCTTTAAAGTTTTATCATGAGACGGCAGCAATTCAGTCACATCTTCAGGCTCCACTCCTAATTCCAGTTCTCTTGCTATTTCCACGACGTCTGTAGTTACTTCCTCCACTGAAGTCTTGAACCCCTCAAAATCACCTTCTTCCAAACTCCTGTTAATATTGATATTTTGACCTCTTCCCATGAATCACGAATTTTCTTAATGGCATCTAGAATGTGAATCCTTTCCAGAAGGTTTTTGACTTATTTTGCCCGGATCCATCAGAGGAATCACTATCTACGGCAGCTCTAGCCTTATGACATGTATTTCTTAAATAAGACTTGAAAGTTGAAATGAGTCCTTGATCCGTGGGCTGCAGAATGGATGTTGTGTTAGCAGGCATGGAAACAACATTAATCTCGTTGTACATCTCCATCAGAGCTCTTGGGTGACCAGGTGCATTGTCAATGAGCAGTAACACTTTGAAAGGAATCTTCTTTTCTGAGCAGTAGGTCTCAACAGTGGGCTTAAAATATTCAATAAGCCACGTTGTAAACAGATGTGCTGTCATCCAGGCTTTGTTGTTCCATTTACAGAGCACAGGCAGAGTAGATTTAGCATAATTCTGAAGGGCCCTAGGATTTTCAGAATAATAAATGAGCATTGGCTTCAACTTAGAGTCATCAGCTCTATTAACTACTAACGAGAGTGAGCCTGTCCTTTGAAGCTTTGAAGCCAGGCATTGACTTCTCTCCAGCTATGAAAGCCCTAGATGGCAGCTTCTTCCAATAGGAGGCTATTCATCTACGTTGGATTCTGTTGTTCAGTGTAGCCAGCTTCATTAACTGTCTTCGCTAGACCTTCTGGAGAACTTGCTGCAGCTTCTACATCAGCACTTGCCACTTCACCCGGCACTTTTACGTTACAGAGACAGCTTCCTTCCTTAAACCTCATGAGCCAATCTCTGCTAGCTTCCAACTTTTCTTTTGCAGCTTCCTCCCCTCTCTCAGGCTTCACAGAACTGAAGAGAGTTCGGGCCATGCTCTGGATTAGGCTTTGGTTTAAGGGAACGTTGTGGCTGGTTTGATCTTCTATCCAGACCACTAAAACTTCCTCCATATCAGCAATGAGGCTGTGTGACTTTCTTATCATTTGTGTGTTCACTGGAGTGGCACTTCTAATTTCCTTCAAGAAATTTTCCTTTGCATCCACAACTTGGCTAACTGGCACAAGAGGCCTAGCTTTGGGCCTCTCTTGGCTTTTGACTTGCCCTCCTCTCTGAGCTTAATCATTTCTAGCTTTGGATTTAAAGTGAGAGATGTGCGACTCTTCCTTTCACTTGAACACTTACTGGCCATTGTAGGGTTATTCATTGGCCTAATTTCAACATTGTTCTGTCTCACGGAACAGGGAGGCCCAAAGAGAGGGAGAGAGACAGGGCAACAGCCAGTCGGTGGAGCAGTCAGAACACACACAACATTTGTCCATTCAGTTCGCCGTCTTCCATGGGTGCGGCTTGTGGTGCCCCCAAATACTTACAACAGTAACGTCAAAGATCACTGATCACAGATCACCATCACAAATATAATAAAGATGAAAAAGTTTGAAATACTGTGAGCATTACCAAAATGTGACACAGATACCTGAAGTGAGCAAATGCTGTTGGAAAAATGGCGCCAACAGACTTGCTTGACCCAGGGTTGTCACAAACCTTCAATTTGTAAAATACACAATATCTGTGAAGCACAGCAAAGCGATGTGCAATAAAATGAGGTATGTGTCTATACACACACACTCATACACACATACGCACCAACCTACACCCACACTCACATATACACAACACCCACATGCATGCATACACACTTACATACATACCTACACAGACACATATCTACATACTCATAATAACCACTCCCATACATCATGAATGCATACACAAACACACACACATACACACACACAGTTTGGTACTCTGTCTTATTCTTAGATAGATTTAAGACTGACTGTTTGGGGGTAAGAAAGTCCAAATCAATTACTCCAAAGAAACTATCCTCCAATGGTACACAATTTTTTCTCACACTGATATGGAGAATTGTTTATGTCATCTTTACGTAATCTTTATGTTATTTTACTTAATTGTGCAATCTAAATCTCTATGATCTTCTTTCATTCTGACTTCTTTGGAAGAAACGTTCCCTATACATGTAATTTTTTTTCTTTTGGTGAGGAAGATTGACGCTGAGATAATATCTGTTGCCAATCTTCCTCTTTTTGCTTGAGGAAGATTGTTGCTGAACTGACATCTGTGCCAATCTTCTCTATTTTGTATGTGGGATGCTGCCACAGCACGGTTTGATGAGCAGGGTGTAGGTCTGTGCCCAGGATCCAAACCTGCCAACCCCGTGCCACCGAAGCAGACCACAAATTTAACCACTGCTCCACCAGGTCAGCCTCTGGACACGTATTTTTTAAAACTTTTCATGATGGAAATTTTCAAATAAACACAAAATAGAGAAAACAGTACAATGGATTCTGAAGTGTCCATCACACAGCCCCAACAATCATCCACATTTTGCCAATTTTACTTCCTCCATCTCCTCCCCATTCCTCCACTCCCCCAGCCCCGTACCCCAGACCCCTGGAGTATTTTAAAGCAAATCCTAGATGTTGTTAATGTTTCACTTGTAAGTACCATACTATGTATCACTAGCAATAAGGACTTTTTTCTCATAAACCTTAATTCCTTATTATCATCTATGACTGTTTAAGATGCCCTGATTCTATACTGATTTTTAACACTGATGTAAAATAATGCCCAGCGCCTGACGGGGAATTCACAAGCACTAATTATCATCCTACCTCTCTCTTGTTCCTTGGACAAATTTTACTTCTGTCCTAGATCAGTGGAAATTTGGAAACGCTGGTGAAACCAAGAAAAACCTGGCACATGTGCATTGCTGCTCTTTTGGAAACAGAGGAAAGATTAGAGAAAAAAGAGAAATTTTAATTAGGGAGAAAAAGTAGATTCTCTGAGTTCAAGAGAATGACACAGAAGCTTTTAAAGTGCCTTCAATTGTCTTAGACAGTCTATTTATTACAATGTGAATGCCAAGTATGGAAAACTAAAACCCTTTGAAAGCTATGAAATGAGATACATGGTGTCGATTACGGAAAGAGGGTTGGGAAGCATGCTTGATTCTGTTTCCCATTTCAGAGTTGATGCCTCACGACTCCCTCAGGCAGGGGAAGATGGTGGGAGACACCCTAGCTATTCAGGTGGGTTTGTGTTTATGAAGGAAGTTTGAGCCACGCACAGAGATAAACCACAGCCCTGGTGGAGCTCTCAGTCAGTTCAGGGCACTGAGCTGGGCCCTCAGGGTGGATGGGGTGCGGAGGGGAAGAACCAAGAAGCATGCTGCAGCCCCTGACTGCCAGCAGGTCTGGTACGTAGCAGGTCTTCAGTCTAAGTGCGTGTATGCTGAATGAATGAGAGAATGACCATGCAAAGACATCCCTGGTGCTTCTCAAAGCCAAGCCCAATTCCAGCTGAGCAGGGGGCGACCCACAGTGTCACATGCACCAGGGGTGCTCGCAGGAGCCTCAGGTCACAAGGAGGTGCTCAGGCCTTCACTGTCCCTGAGGGGGCTAAGTGGGATGTGCAGGTAGGCAGGGAGGCTGACCTGAGCAGTGCAGGCACAAAGGCTTTGCTTGTACCCCAGGGCTCTGGGGTGAGGAGGGCGGGATGCGGAGGCCCCTACCCTCACTTACTTGGCCTGAGTCATCACCTTCCATTCAACACCCTGAGCAAAGGGTGCTCATCCTCACCTTATAGGAGGGAGTCTAGCAACAAAGCCAGATGTCAGGTGGTTTGTCTCTGTGCGTGGCTCAAACTTCCTTCATAACCACAAACCCACCTGAAAAGTTAGGGCGCCTCCCACCATCTTGCCCTGCCTGAGGGAGCCGTGAACACCAAAGCCGGATGTCATTACGGACTGAATGTGTGTGTCCCCCCAAACTCACATGTTAAAATCTAGCCCCCAATATGATGGTATTACAAGGTGGGGCCTCTTGGGGGGCTCTGCGCTCATGAATGGGATTATTGCCCTTATAAAAGAGACTGCAGAAAGATAGCTTGCTCTCTTTTTGCCACGGGAGGATACAAGCAGAGGGCAGCCGTCTAAAACCAGGAAGAGGGTCCTCACCAGAATCTGACGATGCTGGCCTCGTGATCTCGGACTTCCAGCCTCCAGAACTGTGAGAAATAAACGTCTGTTCTTTATAAGCCCCCGGGTCTATAGCACTTTGGTATAGCAGCCTGAACTGACTAAGACACCAGAGATTCAGGAACAGCGGAGGCAGGAGGATCTGACCCCAGGCCTGTCGCATGCCAGATGCAGGAGATGGAGCACACATGGTTCCTAAAGAACTGAAACTTCCTGAGCTCAACAGCAAACTTAAAATGTTGAGCATTCTAGATGGAAACTTTCTAAAATGCAGCCATACTTCTCGGAAAGAAGTTCTGCAGGACGAGCCCCTCGCTCTGCTCTGGCTGCACCATAACCAGCTCCCGTCTCGGGCCTTGGCAGCTCTCTGTATGGCAGCTGGTGTGGCTGAGGCGTCGGGGGCGCTCAGCTCGCCCGCCCACTGTGGATGCCAGGCTCCCTCCCGAGCCCACTCTCCCACACCTGGGCCCGGGCCTGCTTCCCACAGAGCGGCAAGGTTTTAGTGTCCCCAGATCTCCACACTAGTTAGAGTCCAATGAAGGTGCGCTGAACACAGGAATGAGTGAAAAGCCACCTGCAAATGCAACACTGTTGTGAGGCAGGATTTGCACTCAGTTCCCTTCCTCACTCGTCTCCCGGAGGAGAGTGATCCCGGGAAAAGACACAGCCTTCCCCTGGCCCAGGAACTGAAGAGGAAAATGGAGGACTTCTCTGCTAGTCATCTTTTAAAAAAATAGTTTTAAAATTAATGACATAAACCAAGTTCAGTCTGACAGGAAATGAGTATTATTTGAGCTAGCATATCATTCAGATGACTTACTTAATGAACCCAGGGCTTAGCTGAGATTTTAAAGTACTTTCACATAGCACACCATTGGAATTGAGGTCGTTTTCTTTTTAAAGCAATTAAATTGCAGAGATTTGAGGGAGGTTGGAATGAACAGCACAGAAATGCAGCACCTTGCTCTGGGAACAGGTTCTCGGACTAGCTAGAGAACTGAGATGGGGGCTGCTCCTCCTGGGAGCCATGTCTCTGTGTTTGCTGCATTATTCCTGGTACTTTCAGACTACCCTGACCAGACCAACTGGGAGGGAAAGAATGACATGCCTGTTGGGATCAATCACACCCTTGGCACCGACAATGCTGACAGGGCAGCTCCCAGGCCCACATTTCTCCTGGCCTCCGGAGCCCCGGAGTCTGTGGGAAACCTCGGGCATCCGGCGTCGCCTTTCCAGTCTGCGGTTCCCAACAGACACCACCAGACAGTCCTGAACATCGTGCTGGGGATCGCACCGCTTTGAAAGGCAGCCTGGTTGTAAGGTGGTTCTCACTCTTTCCCTCCCTCCTTTCTTTCTTCCCTGACTCCCTCCCTCTGACGACTGTGGAGAGAAGCTGATGGAACCAAGGCTGACTCCAGCTGGGCTCGGGGAGGAAGCGCTGATGCCTGGATGTGCTGAGTGTGTGGCTGCGCGAGAGGAATCTGTCCTTGGCACACACAGCGAGAAGGGCTTGTACGTAGTAGGTCAACAGTGGCAGGCCACTTGCCTGCATGTGTTTCTGCAAAGCCCACCTCAGGAGTGGCGGCTGTCTACAGGGTAAAGCTTGTGTGACTGAACTGACCCCAGAAGCTGCTGTAGGAATGTGCAGACTCTCTGTGACAACACTGAAGAATGTGTCCCAGTCCCCCAAATCCCAATAAGTTATGGAAGGTCAGAGTAAAAGATACCAGGAGAGGCTTATTCTGTTCCCATCTCAACTAGCCAAAGACCCAGATTCTAACCATGCCCAAGGATGGGCACGGTCCTGTTTCAGGACTTAACTCTGGGCCACCCTCAGGAAGTCTCCCTTGTATCTACTGTGCCTACGTCCTCTGCAGCATGCAGGGCATTTGGTCACATGGGGTCACAAAAGGTTCCACTGTACTCATTCATTCTCCAAACACCCACTGTGCACCTGTGATGAACCACACAGCAGGAGGCACTGGGGACATGGAGGAGCCTGAAGGCAAGCTCCAGAGAGCAATATCAGCGTGACAGACAACGGCAGAGCCGGCAAGGGCTGTGCAGGCAGAAGACAGGGAGCTGAGTGGGCAAGAAGGGCTGTGGGGAGGTGCCTGGCACCCAGTTCTGTGCTGTGCACCAAAGCAACCCCAAAGTTCAATACCTGCACTTGTGGGATCATCACGGTGTAAACAGATTCCTCCAGTGCCCACAGTCTGCGGGACCCCAGGGCATCCCCATTCACCGCCTGCATGAGCTTGTCCACACTCACGGCTTTTAATACCATCTATTTGCTGACAATGCTTAAGTGTAGATTTCCAGCCCAGACCTGCCCCTGCCTCCAGGTACACATCTCTACCTGGATTGGTCACGTGCATCTTCAATTTAACCCACCCCAAACTGAGCTCCTCATTTTCCCTCCAGCACCCGCTTCCTCTGCAATGTTCCAGATCTAGGAAATCGCAACTCCATCCTTCCACTGCACAGAACAAAAGCCCTGGAGTCACTGATGCCCCCTCTCTTTGCTCATAGCCCACATCTGATTTGTTGGCAAATCCTTTCAACTCTTCTTTCCAAACCTGATTGCTTCAAATACGTCCACTGCCACCACCTAGTTTGAGTCACCTTCATCTCATATTGTGAAGACCTCCTTACTGGCCTCCCTGTCTCTGTTGCTCTCCCCCACTCCAAACACACTTCAGTCTATTCCAACCAGCTGTCACAGTGCGCCTATTAACACGAAGCTTCAGATCATCTCTTTCCTCTGCCTAAAATCCCCCAGGGGCTTCTGACAATCCTTGCGATGGCCTACATGCCTGGTACAACCTGGTCTTGCAAGATCTCAGGCACCGCGGGACACACCACATCAGCACGAGCATGTTGACAAAACTCCCAGGGAAAGCACTGGCCTAGGGCACCATCCCAAGGTGCCCCCGTCTCCCCACCCACTGTACCCCTGCAGGAGGAGGACATCTCCACCTGGGTCTAGAGAAGGATTTGGGATCTGGGCAGGCTAAAGAGACAGAAGGGGTAACCTCAGGCCAGCAAGGCCCCTCCCAGAATGTGGACATGCCACATGGGCCCCTGCTGCAGAGAGAGGCACTTCTTGTGTTAGGCCTCAGACAGCGTCTAGCTCAGTTCTATTTCACAGCCGATGACACTGAGGTCCAGCAGGGACCTTAACTCACAAAGTTCATAGAAACGTAAACATCTGCCAGAGTCATGAAGGTGTGCATGCTCTTCCCCACTGCAGACATGGGCCTCGGCTTCAGACCAATGGGCTGCGCCGTGTGAATGCACAGCTCTGCGGATGTGTCCATCCACGTGGCTGTAGCCACCAGCCTCCATAGCACAGGCCTCCCAGGCAAGTGGCACTGCTGGCTGGTGCTGGAACTCTGTCCTGTGCCCGCAGAGCAGGTAATGCTTGAGGATACAGATGGCATGAGACGTCGACCCTTAACTTTTAATAGTGACCAGTACACTTTGGGGTTTTTAAAAGAAGAATTTAGGAGCTTCTACTTTTAAAATACATGAATTTCAAGTGATTTAAAATTTTATGTTTCTGTATTTTTAGACTTTTTTACAGTAACATTTTCCCGTAATAGTTACTTATTATTTTAAAGGCAGAAAGAAAGTGATTTTGGGGGGTGGGGGCACCTTGTAGATGACCTGATCATTTACAGTCAACTTTCTGCATAAGGCAAGTTAATGCTCTTCTCTTCTCCCTAGTGAAAAAAAAATCCCCAAAACTCTGTTTCACAGAAAATCAGAACAGCAGCAGGACAGGAGAAGGTTCTAGGGTGATCAAGAAGCAGGCTGCAGGAACAATAGGACAGCGAAAGCAAACCTTGGGGAAAGTCTTGCATAGAAAAGTAGGACTGGGACGTAGTTCCTGGACCTGACCACAAATCCGACAGAGAGCAAGGAGAAGACTTCCAAGACCTTCGTGGGTGACTACAGGGTAAGTTGTCATGATTACTCTTGCTTTCTTTCCTGGTGTACTCCCATCACCTGATCAGTGCCTGGCCCATAGCAGGAATTCAGTAAAGATCGATTAAATAAATGATTATTAACTATAAGGAGAGTTATAAAAGGGTGCAAAAATTACCAGAGAAATAATCCCAAAACAAAATTAAGAAAACCATTCCATTTACAATAGCATCAAAAGGAACAAAATACTTCGGGACAAATTTAACCAAGGACATACAAGACATGTAGACTGAAAACTACAAAACATTGCTGAAAGGAATTAAAGAAGATCTAAAGAAACGGAAAGACATCTGTGTTCATGGCTTGGAAAAGTCAATATTGTTAAGATGGTAATACTCCTCAAACTGACCTACAGATTCAGAGAAATCCCTATCAAATTCCAGCTACCTTTTTTGCAGAAATTGATAAGCTGATCCTATGATTCATCTGGAATGCAAGGGACTCAGAAGAGCCAAAGAAATCTTGAAAAAGAGAAACAAATTTGGAGGACTCAAAGTTGCCAATTTCAAAACTTACTACAAAGCGATAGCAATCAAAATAGTGTGATACTGGCATAGAGACAGACACACAGACCAATGGAAGGGGTTGAGAGTCCAGAAATAAACTCACACATCTATGGCCAATTGATTTTCAACAAGGGTGCCAAAATCACTCAATGGGAGAAAGAACAGCCTTTTTAACAAATAGTGCTGGGACTTATTGGATAGCCATATGCAAAAGAATGAATTTGGACCCTTACCTCCACTATATACAAAAATTAATTCAAAGTGGATCAAAGTCCCAAGCATAAGAGCTAAAACTATATAAAAGTCTTAGAAGAAAACAAGGGTTTCAACCTTTGTGACCGTACATTAGTCGACGGTCTCTTAAATATGACACTAAAAGCACAAGCAACAGAAAAATAAACTGAATCTCAACAAAATTTAAAACTTTTGTGCCTCAAAGGGCACTATCAATACGGTGGAAGAACCACCAGAGAATGAGAGAAAAAATTTGTAAATCATATATCTGATAAGGATCTAGTATCTAGAATATTTAAAGAACTCTTACAACTCAATAATGAAAGACAAACAACCCTTGGGGGCCTGCCCCGTGGTGCAGTGACTAAGTTTGCACATTCCGCTTCGGTGGCCCCAGGGTTCGGGTGTGGGGTGCAGACCTACACACTGCTTGTCAAGCCATGCTCTGGCAGGGGTCCCACATATAAAGTAGAGGAAGATGGGCATGGATGTTAACTCAGGGCCAGTCTTCCTCAGCAAAAAGAGGAGGATTGGCAGCAGATGTTAGCTCAGGGCTAATCTTCCTCAGAAAAAAAAAAAAGACAACACAATTTTAAAATGGGCAAAAGATGTGCAACAATTCTCTAAAGAAGACATAAAAATGACTAATAAGCACATGAAAAGATGCTCATTATTTATTAGCATCATTAGTTATTAGGGATGCAAATCAAAACCACAATGAGGGGCTGGTGTCGTAGCCTCGTGGTTAAGTTCTCGCCCTCCACTTCGGCGGCCCAGGGTTTCACTGGTTCGGATCCTGGGCACAGACATGGCTCTGCTCATCAGGCCATGCTGAAGTGGCATCCCACTTAGCACAACCGGAGGCACTCACAACTAGAATATACAACTATGTACTGGAGGGCTTTGGGGAGAAGAAGAAGGAGGAAAAAAACGAAGATTGGCAACAGAGGTTAGCTCAGGTGCCAATCTTAAAAAAAAAAACCACAATGAGATGCCACTTCACACTTATTAGGATGGCTTTTATAAATAAATAAATAAAGAACAAAAGAAGTGTTGATGAGGATGTGGAGAACTTAAGATCCTTATACACTGCTGGTAGGAATGTGAAACGGGCTAGCCGCTGTGGAGAACAGTTTGATAGTTCCCCAAAAAGTTTAACATAGAATTACCATATGACCCAGCAATTCCACTTATACGCATATATCTAAGAGAAACGAAAACATATGTCCACATAAAAACTTGTACACGGATGTTCAAAGTGTTATTCATAATAGCCATTATTAGAAACAACTCAGCTGGCCATCAACTGATGAACGGATAAACAAAATGTGATACAGCCAAACTATGGAATAGTATTTAGTCATAAAAGGAATGAAGTACTGACACATGCTACAACATGGATGAACCTTGACAACATTCTGCTATGCGAAAGAAGCCAGAAACAAGAGGTCACGTATTGTATGATTCCATTTACATGAAACGTATGGAAGACGCCAGTCCATAGAGACAGAAAGTAGATTAGAGGTTGCTAAGGGCCAGGGGGATGGAGAATGGGGAACCACTGCTTAATGGGTAAGGATACCCCTTTCGAATGATGAAAAAGTTCTGGCATTAGATACTGGTGATGGTTGCACAACACTGTGAATGTACTAAAAACCATTTACTCATATACTCTAAAATGATTAAAATGATGAAGTTTGTATTATGTGAATTTTATCTCCATTAAAAAAAATTACCACAGACACTGTAGTTAAATAAAAGTCTAGAGTTAACAAAAGGGTTGAAACAGGAAAATGCTCACGAAATCTCCGAGAGCCACTGACCTTGTTTCTCCGGGTTGCGGACCTGGGACGGTATGTCCTGGATCTCCAGGGTCCATTCCCCCTCAGCCTTTTCTCCCCAACAGTGCACCGTCATGAACTCCCAGTTTGTAAACCCTTCGTTAGAATGATCCAGCAATCTGCGATTGGAGACATGGGGTCAGAACTTGAAGGTCCTGAAAGGGGTGGTTGGTGAGGGACCAGCCTGCCTGGGAACTCCTCAGGTGACTGTAATTGGCTAAAGTGCACCCAAGGGCAGAAGGGGCCTGGGCCTCAGCGATGAGAAGCTGCAGGTGAAATGTTGACTGCTTTCACACCTCGTTTTACAACACAGCCCTGCACCGCAGCTTCACCTCCGTTATCTCATTGGTTCTTCCAAGTATTCTGAGAGGCAGGCAGGCAGGCCTCACAGGGGGCGCCCAATATAAGACAGGGACTCGGTCAGCGGTGGTCTCCTCCCTCCAATCCTAATTCACAGATAAGAGATCCCAGACGTAGTGATTTGCTGCAGGTCCAACTGCCAGTAACCAGCTAAGCTGGGACTCCCTCAAGGGCATTCTGACTCCTGTCCTTGTTCTTTCCATCATCAGCAGGTGTTTACGAGGTCACTGATGCACGTCCTCAAGCCCCATGTTCCTTCAGAAGGTGTCTGGTCCCTTCCCACCACAGGAGCCATCCTATAGAGCCCATGACCCCAGTGCCTGGGTGTACAAAATCGACAGAGGCTGGGCCACGTGACCCTTCCACTGAAGCCCCATGGGCGTCACAGAGAAGCCCTGCTAAAATGCGAGTTTGTAGAATGAATGAAATGTTCTCATTTGTCTTGGAGCCAGCTTTTGACTGCTGTTCTCCAGAAGACACAAATAAGGAAGAATGTGCAATTACTCAAACTTGTGGGAAAAGTGTTGTCTCCAGGGCTTAACAGGTTTCAACAGTTGCATTTGGGGGACATGACGTAACGGGCCTGGTTGTTTTCCAGTGTTGGCAGGAGGCCCGCCCTGGGCACATGGTGGGGAGGGGCAGGAGGAGCTCCCCCCACAGCCAGCCTCCCCTGCAGGTTCTGGTGAGCCTCCCTTGGTCCTTCCAGACTGGAAGGTCTGTCCCAACTGGGCTGTCAGCTCATGCTTGGTTCAAGCAGAACAGGAACCAACTCACGGGCACCCTCTCTCTTCCAGCACCCAGTGCCCCCTCAGTCTTCTCTCCTTGGAGGAAACAGTTTCAGCTTCTTCTCTCTCACTCTTCCTTCCCAGTCTAACTTTCTATCTCTATTCTGGAACAACTTTTTAACGTAGAAGCTCCTTATTATTTATCAGAAATTCAGATATATATGTATTGTGTGATGTAAGATTTGATTCCCGATTTGGGGTTTCTCTGAACATCAAGTGTATAAAAATGTTTATCAAGGGACCGCTCTCTGCATGGAGAACAGCAGGTTGGGGAGGAGAACACCCTGTACTTTCTTCTAAGAAAGTGCAAAGGTCGAGGCTGATTTTCACTCACGATGCCAGACTGAATCCAGCACACTACGGTCAGAACAAAGGCGAACTGTCTGTTAAGGGCTGAAGTTCTCAAGAAAGTCAATTACTCTTAGTGAGAAAAACTTGGCAACCTGAAAAAGTTGCCGAATTAAGCAGGATGTGAAATACAGTAGAAGATAATAGATCCAAAACACAAACCCTTGGGATACAGTCACACAATCTGTGCCTTGGAAAAAAAACAAATTCCGCAAAACTCAGATGACCACCAAGTGGCTTCAGGGCGGGTTAAAAGTGCTTGGTGGCACAGGTACAGCTCTACCTAGCAAATGGGTCGGAATGAACCACACAAACCCACAGGACCCGCTCTCTACCATCCCAGGGGATCAAACGCTGGGCTGAGCAGAGGACAGAAGTTAGAAGGGACAAAACAGAGTGTGGGGAGGGCGAGGGTCGGGAGGCGATGCTGGGGTCCTAGAAGGTTCTTGCAGGTCAGGTCGATGGATGTAAGCAGGACAGGAAGGGCAGCCAGCGCCTGCTGGGGACAGCGCCAAGCACTGTCATCCATCTTATCATATTCAGTTCTTGTAACATTCCCAGTTGTGACAGAGGAGTAAAATGACCTTTCCGGCAGTGAGGAGAAGTGGCCAGCTCGTGGGAGCCCAGCTGGGAAGTGCAGGAGCTGAGGTGGAAGCGCAGGTCTCCAGGCTCCAAAGCCCACGTCAGTCCTTGCAGGTTGCTGCGGCCCTGCCACCTGCCCGTGCCAACCCTTAAGCCTCACTGTGGCTCTCACTCGAATACGGGCCACCATTTGGTGTCTGCACCAGGCTGCTGCCTCAGATTCAGGGGGCACCGACTCGGGTGCCTCCAGGTGTCCATCCTGGAGCAAACAGGGGCTCCAGTGAGGTGACTTCACCGGAGCCCAGAGAGCGGAACCCATGCCTGGCCTTGGTGCTGGTGCAAGGACAGGGCCATGGGGCGCACTGAAGCAGTCCTGCCCCTCTGCCCAGCTCCGGTCTGATGTTTGCACAGTGAATATAGGCCCAGTATTGGAGAGCTTCCAATGTTTCAAGAAACATTAGAAATTTGGACTTTTACATGAAATCTCTAAAAGTTCCAATAATAATAATAATGAAAATGATAATGATAATAAAACAACAATTCTGGTTGCAAAATAGCATAAAGCTGCAGCCTGCCAGCTGGCACCCTCAAAATGATCAAAATACTCATGCCCATGCTGGTCTCCTGCATGCAGAGGCAGAGTGTGGCCCGGGCCTACATGCAGGAAGGAGAGAGGCCCTATGTCACTATTGTGCTGCGAGAGTGGAACCTGATAGGGGCCCAGCTTGGTAGCTAAACCCACAGAACCCAGGAAGCCAGGACCTGTCTCAGAGTTGGTTCCAGTACATCGAGGACAAACCCAGTGCTGGGCCCACAGCCAGGTGCGCCATCTGCAGAGAGCCCGCGTAGCTCGGGGAGGCTGGGCAGAGGTGGAAAGGACACAGCACAACTCACCACTCCTTCAGACAAAGCCCATGCTCGCCTTTCACGGCTGCAATCTCTGTCTTATACGCAGCAGGGGTGGGGTGGAGGGGTTAAGGACAAGTCCTGCCTGGTCCTGTCTCGAGGCTTTCACTCCACCCCCATTTCTGAAGCCTACAGCCCAAATAAGGGCTGCAGCCCCAGGCAGCTAACCCCAAGTGAGTCAAGAGGGTCTACTGTGAGCAAGCAGGGAGTGGGGGCCACAGCCCAGCGGAAAGGGCAGTCTCAGGGTGCTTCCCGAGGGGTTTGGGGCATGACGGCCAGTTCTGTTTTTCAAGAGAAGGTAGAAATGCTTCTCTGTCCATGAAACCTTTTTTCTCCCTCTGCCTCTTAGCCAGAAGGAGCCAAAACAGAGCCCTCGTCCAAGCTCCTGTAAATCATCATTCTAACCCATCATTCCCATCATTCTAACCACCTGCAAGTCACATAGATGCATCAAAGCACTTCTCCTCGTTTCTAAGTTTGTTGAATGACTACTCCATAGCCTTTCGCAAACTGTGCACCAAGCTCCCCAGTTCAGAGCCTGTTGCTGAGTGCTTTGGCCAAACGGGGACTCCTGCAAGCACGTGGGTGGGAACACTGCGGAGAGCAGCCTCCGAGCGCCCCACCAAGGCCGTCTGCCCCACAGAGCAGAGCCTCCCGCCACCCCACAGGCTCTACGGCATGACCCACCACTGCGCGCCTGGGCAGGAGAAGCTTTGAGAGACAAACAGTGCTCCTCTGACATGTGCTCTCACTCAAAATGTCGAACGAATGTGATGAAAATATTTTCAATGCATTCTTAGAGTAATTAAGTCGTAGCCAGAATTCCACACATCTCTCCACTAAACAACAGAACCACCACAGACTCTCTGTGCCTGCTGTGTGGAAACCAGTTTCCAGGGCGGTTTTGAAGGTGACATTTCAGGAGGCTGCTTCTCAGGTTTGTAGGGTCTACATGTGACTGTCTCCAAGAGGACGCTGCTGGGAGACCCGCAACGTGCCAGGGTGCTTGGCAGGGACGCTGTGACCTCGGGACAGACGGGTCCTGGTGGTGAGCCCGGCCCCACCCAGCCAGCCTGGCCTTACCTCTTTGCCAAAAGCTGAGACTTGGTTCCTGAGGGAGAAATCAGGTGGATCTGGAGGTCTCCTCGGCGCGGGTGGGAGATGGAGATACGAGCCACCACGTGCTCCAGGTAGCCCACGCGCTGGTCCGAGTGGTCCGCGCAGGCGGTGGTCAGGGCGGTGGTCCGCAGGGTCTGCACCACAGGGATGCTCCTGGGAGAGGAGGGAGGAGCTCAGTACTTAGCACCTGAAGCACTAAGTCGCACACAAGGATGATGGAGTCAGGCCTTGCCTGGTGTGGCAGAGACCCTGTGCTGGGGACTCTGCGGGACAGCTGTGGCCCCCACTCTCAGATGCTCCTGTTGCAGTTACACCTCCCACCCAGAAGACGTTTAGCACTCTGGGATTTGCTTAGAGAAATTTAAAGAATGGCTTCTTGTGCAGACTCAGCTAACACACCCAGGGACTGGCTCCCTCGGCACCCAGGAGGCGGCTTCTCTCTAAGTAGCCTTTGGCCAACTCATTTCCTCACCCGTCTGGGTTCTGCAAGGCTTTAAAATCCCACCACTTTATTTCAAAGACTGGCCTTGAGGATGTAAGTCATAATGCTGAATAACAACAACAAAAATTTCCTGAGCTGACTGCGTGCCGGGCACTGGGCACTGGTCTGAGAATTTACAAGGATTGACCCACTTAATCCAGGAGGTCGTCAAGGACCACGCCCAAGGTCACACAGCTAATGAGAGTCAGGGCTGGGGTTTGAGGCTCCAGAGTCCCCTGCTTCCAGGTCTGTGCCACAGTGCCCTGCAGGGATGCTGGTGTGGACCCACAATCCTGTTCAAGACACTGAAATAGAGGAGACGGACAACGGACCCGGGGCCAGAGTTGATCTCTTGTGCTGAACACATCGGTCAAGGCCGTAGTGACTAGACCAGAGTCACGGAAGATGGACAGGAGCTAGTCCGCTCCCGACTGTCCTGCAAGAAGACTGGGGGCCCCTCTCTCTCCCACCTGTGATGGGAATGAATGACTGTTCTCTTTACATAGTCGGGAAAGTTTTACCACATTGGATGGAATTTGAAGACAAGCACCAAGCCCCAATCATTCATGAGTCAGTTCTACCAATGTTTTTTTTTGTGGTGAGGAAGACTGGCCCTGAGCTAACATGTGTTGCCAATCTTCCTCTTTTTTTGCTTGAGGGAGATTGTTGCTGAGCTAACATCTGTGGCAATCTTCCTCCGTTTTTTGTATGTGGGATGCCACCACAGCATGGCTTGACGAGTGGTGTATAGGTCTGTGCTGGGGATCCAAACCTGTGAACCTTGGTACGATGAAGCAAAGCACATGAACTTAACTGCTATGCTACCAAGCTGGCCCCACCACCAGAATTTTTAAACGTACTCCCCAGATGAAGCAGGTGGAAAACCTGCCCCCAGATGCTGTTCCCTAGCCGGGCTGGGCCATCCCACCTGCACCACGGTGGCTCCCCCTTACGATCTGGAGGCTGAAGAGAGATCCACCCGCTACCCAGCAGCTCATTAATAGTTCCCCACTGCTTGGCCAGTGCTCGGTTTATTATGGGGAGCACTTTTCCCATTATGCCCCGACTTTCCGCGTAGGCTCGGCGTCTCTCAGGAATTACATCGCTTGGCTCTAGTGGGCCTGAGTCATAAAAAACAATCAAAACAGTTATAAACAGTGATGTAATTCCCTCAGAGACTCTAAATATTTGAAAACATGATTTGCATACATTATAAATTGACGTAGAGATGCTAACTTCTCTCACTGCCTTCTCCTGAGTTTTACTGTCCGTGTTTGCCAGTCAGCAGGCCCCCACTGTGGCAGATGCAGGGCAGAACAGAAAGTTCTGGAGAGTTCCGGAGAGTTCCAGCCCTGCTGGGCCCACAGATATCTCCAGGTAAATTATTCCCCCACATCCCTGTACTAAGAAGGCAGCACGTGGGTGTGTTGAGGGAGGGGACTCCTTTGTGTGAAGCCTCACTAAGTGTGGCTCCCAGAGATAACCCTACACTTTCCAACTCCTAGCACTTCTCCTGGGCGGAACAGCAAGAGGAAGGTGAAGCAGGAACAAAAGCCATGACAAAGTTTACAAAACTTTCCCCGCCCTCTAACCATTTGCAATTGAGAGGTGGCGCAATCATTCGGCCCTAGAATTAGACCTGGAATCCCAGTGAGGAGACCTTAATCCTAATGATAAGGTGCAGGATTTCAGAGAAAAGGAACAGGGTCAACGAGATTGCAACCGAACCCCACTCTCAGCTGCCGCCTCCCTGTGCCCAGCCCACAGTGTCAACACGTAGAGAGAAACGCATCTCAAGGAGTGTCGAATACTCAAGGAGATCATTAAAGCCTCTTGCATTCCATGTTTCCACTCCTACTAGGGAGTTCAGCTGCTAGGCTCCCGAGGGGAGAAAGCCTGGCCGGGTCTAACGCACAGGGGCCCCTTTGCTGCTGCCTGCAGGGGGCCGGCGGGGGCCGGCGCACAGGCGCACACAGCTCCTTCAGGTGCTGTTTCAAGGTTAGGGGCCTAGCTTGGTTAGGTTTTCAAAGCTAAGACATTACCCTCCCCTGGGGGCCAGGAGCCCTGCCTCCCAGGAACAAGGCAGAGGGTGACAAGTTTTTACCTGAAATCTCTAACTGTGCGTGCTCACAGTCACAGGCCACGAGGCCTCCTCATTCCTGCAAGTTCTAGGGGAAGAGGGGGCCCAGGACAGCCGCTCCAGGACAGGCGTCGCCATCCTCCTTGCGTGAAGTCAGCCCTCCCCACATTTTATTTCTGCTGTTCCTGTTGAAACAAATAACCTAACACCCCAGATCAGGGGGCTTTTTAATTTCCTCAAGAGAAGGGGGTGTGGGCGGCTTCAAAATGTTTCACGATAGTGGGCCTGAAATTTTTCTGTATTTCAGGTAGAAACTCCAAGTAGAAGTGGGGAAGGCAAATATCAGAAGCCACCACTTTGTTAGGATCAACTCCAAGGCAGAAAGGGAAACTGTCATTGAAGAAAAATGGAAGTCATTCCCAGCCCTACAGCTATTTCCAAAATAACATGGAAAATGCAAATCAATGATGGCAAAGCAATTTATTCCTTTAGATTAAACAATGTGCAGGAATTATCTCTGTCACACGAACACAGCTAAGTTGTACTTTATATGAAAATAGATATACAACGATCTTCACGCTCCCAAGATAATTGAAAATGTTCCTCTGCTATTAAACTCTGAAATTGTTGTCTGTGGACACAAAGCCCATCTTCCTAGGACCCTACAGGAACCCAAGGACTTAAAAGCTCCCACAAGACCCACTTTCAGACCAGCGATATAAAGCTGTGGAGAACTCCCCACTTTGAAAAGGTCTCTGAGGACAGAGGCTTGTCACTTCCTGTTGAGCCACATTTCAGACTTAATTACTGATACTCCAGATGTTCTTTCATCCTAACGTTCCCTGAGCAACTCCCTTTTCCTGAGGGGATGGAGCATTACCAACAGCAGCCCTCCTCACCGCCCAGTGCCTCCAGACCACTACCACCTCGGCCTCCTTCTCATTTTCTCCAGCGCATCACACCATCTAATATCTTGTAAAGATGTAGAAACAAGCTCCCGGCTTGCTTGTTCAAGGCACTCGCCAAATTACACTGCTTAGAATCTTAGCAACATTCAGAGCCAAAGATTAAAATCCTCCAGCAAACTAAGCGGCTGGGAACACGGAGGGTAGGAGGCCACAGGAGGAAACCCTCCACTGCGCCGCCGTCTCTTAGCCCTTGCTGGGAGCTATGACAGGGCAGGACTTTCACTCCCACCGTGAAGACCTCTCTCCAGCTCAGCTCCAAGGGCTGATCTGCGCCCTGGCACAGAGCATTTCCAGGGCAGTGCCACCCTACCAAGCCGTGGGGCTGGGGCAGGTTCCTCAGCAGACACTTCTGAGATCAGGCGGGCAACGGGGAGGCAGCAGTGTCCTTCCCTCTGCTGCATCTGGCATCTGCCAGGGGGAGAAGAGGCTGCTGCAGAGCCAAGGACCATTACAACGGAAGGTCAACCAGAAGGTCAGCGAGGAGACCTCTCACCGACCTTCTAAAGGGTAATGAGAGGGGTTAGTTGGGACAGACTTGTTAAATTAAACTGTAGGAAAGCAACTTGGTCTTTTGGAGGACACCGAGCGATCTGTGTGGGCAGAGCAAGGAGCTTCTGAGTCACCTCTTAGATCTATGTTTTAGGAGGAACGTTCTTGACGGGATGGCCATTAGGGTTGGAGGAAGATGGATTCTGGGTACTTTCCTACTCATGTTAGTTCATATTTAGAATTTTCCTTAGATGAAATTATTTTTGATTATGAAACCATAGCACATCATTTAGGCTGGAAATAAATTTTAACTAAAAATAAAAAAGAGGCTAATCTAGTACATTCATTTAGACAATGCTGTCCATGATTAATTAGGCTATAAGGTGCTTTAATATAACATTTAAGTTTATAGCTTATATTTTTCTTCTCTGTGAGCTGAGGGGGCTAAACGGGCTGGCTTTAAGCATTCCTTCCAATTCTAAGATTCAATCTGATCAGGAGTAATAAAGACAATAAAATATACAGTCAATCCTCATTATTCATGACCCCAAATTTGCAATTCATCTACTCACTAAAATACTTTTGTAGCTCAAAAATCAATACTTGTGGTGTGTTTGTGGTCACTTGCAGATACACGAAGAGCAGCAAAATATCTTAGTTGCCCGATACACACGTTCCTAGTGGAGGTCAAACAGGTGACGCTCTGCCTTCTTGTCTGAGTTCATACTGTAAACAAATGTCCTTTTTGTGGTCTATTCAGTGCCACATTTTCCACGTTTGTGTGCTTTTTGCTGGTGGTTTTGCTATTGAAGATGTTCCCCAAATGCAGTGCTGAGGTCCTGTCTGGTGCTCCTGAGTGTGGGGAGGCTGCAGCGTGCCCTGCAGAGAACATGGTGCAGCAGGCGAGCTCCATGCAGGCAGGAGGGACAGCACTGCCGACAGCCAGTTCAGCGTGGATGCATCAGCAATGGGGATCGAATGAGGCGTCTTTAAACAGAAACACACATGAAACAAGCTTCTGTATTGATCGGGCGATGAAAGTGTTGGGACCAGAGAATCTCGGGAACCTAAGCCTGGATTTCTCCTAGAAGTGATGGTTCGGAATTCACAAATTCAGGGTTTTTGGTGACTTCATAGAACATAACTTCTGTGCATAATGAGAATCGGCTGTATTATTCAAATTCAAATACTAATTTTAGAATAAAGCAGCATTTAAAATTTGGGGAAAACAGGTTTGCATCAAAAAATAAGCTAGGAAGGGAAAGGCTGCAGGAGGACAGGCAGCTTACGAAAGCTCCCGTGTGTGAAGGGCATCAGGAAGCAGAACAAAGGGCATGGGCCCAGGGATGGTCACCCGCAGGGCAGGACTGCAGAGCACCCCACAAATTTTCTTAGGACACCTAGCCATGCCCAGTATAAGAGTGACATGACAGAAGAACCCAGAAGCAAGGGCCTCCTACAGTACCCAGGAGTGAGATGCCCAGGAGGGAGGTGCTGGGTGGGAGAGTCGGGGGAACGTGCACAGCACAGAGAGAGCCCAAAGGCAAGAGGAGCTTTAGCTTCCTAAAGAGATGTGAAGCCAGGCTGTGTCCTGCTGCACAGCAAGGCCCTGGAGTCGGGCCAATGTGGGTCCCGGCCACATAGGTACTCCATCAGGATGTGGTGGCCACGTGGCCCTGCCTGCTTGCCTAGCTAACCTGCTGCATGAGACACCAGGGCCAGCCTCTTGGGTGCTGGCAGCTGGCCACAGCTGGAGGAGCCTCCAGGTAGCCGGGGCCAAGGTGCTTTCCCATCCTTGGGGCCAGTGTGCCCAGCCAGCTGGGGACACAGTGGGAAGGGAGGAAAGGGCTCTCCTGGGGAACATGCGGGTCACTCTACTTGTGCAGTACGGCCTGAGTTCTGTGATGTGCTCATCCCAGAGGGGCACAGTGGACTCTGGAAATAGGCAGCCTGCCTGCGGTGGCAGCTCAGCCCCACCACGTCCTAGCCCCAGGCTGTTTCTTAATTCTTTTGTGCCTCAGTTTCTTCATCTATAAAATGGAGATAAAAATAGTTCCCACCTTCACACTGTTGTTGGGGATTCCGAATGAGTGAAGGGACATGAAGTGCTCAGGACAATGCCTGATAATCACGATCTGTGATCTTATACTCATTATCCATCACACTCATCTACATATTTATAAGTAGAATTGCTATAGATGACCATCACCTGTGGCCTGGTTTAATGAAAGACCAGAAGAGTAAGTAGTATGTGGTTAATCCACAGTTTAATCCTTAATTCTTGAACATCTATAAATAGATTGTCAGCTCCATAGACAATTTTAGTATTCAAAGCAACACATCTTTATTATTCAAAGCTTTCAGGATTGAAGTATCTTTGTGTGTGTGAGAGAGTTCTTTAAATAAAAGACAAGGCACACTAAACTGTAAACTCTGCATGGATGGTAACTTTCCAAATCTGCTAAAACTGAAGATGAGTAGGTAAGTTCTCATTGCTTTAAAACACTCTTTAGCTGCTGTTGTCTTTCCAGCACTGAGCAGGGAATCATGAATGTCATAAACTGTTTGACAGTAGCTGGATTTTTAAAGACACAAGGCAAGTACTGGCTAGAAAAATCCTAAGGGTCAAATAAGATATTTAATAGCTGGCCTCGTTTTCATTCATAGGAATTATACTAAGCTTCATTTTCCTTTTCACGTTTTGAAAGGTTATAAAAGTATCAGTTTTGTCCTTCTCTATCTAACACAGATATTCAAGTCATTTTGCACAGGCTGATGTCACTGGTCATGATCCTATTTACCTTCTTTTAATTGAAGAAACATTCTCTGTAGATTTAAAACCATTTGCGCCCAAGATTAGGGAAGGCTGTCTTCTACACGTGTTTGAATGTCACAACCGAGACCCAGGTCCTGATCACAGTTTCAGCCAGTGTCATCTGTAAGGACTCAAAGGAGTCATTCTCACTCACAACAGTATCTGTCAAGTTGAGTGACTTTCCCCTTGCCCTCGCACTTGGGTTTAGTGTTCACTGAGAGCTGCCTACAGTGTGCTCTGCCCCGTGGGTGCTGGAGAGGTGGGTCAGACACCATGGCCCCTGTTCTGCGGGGCTTGGGCTGTTTTGGGGGAGGGGGAGTGACGGCTGTAAAGAGACGGCTCAGCAAGATCTGGCAGCACCTTGGAGCTGGGGGGCCAGGGCCCCTCAGTCCTCACCCACCCAGCCCTGTGGTCCCTCTCTCCCAGCCTTTCCTCGCAGGCTCCCTGACCTTCTGCACAATCCTAAGGACTTCTTATTCTCTCTCAGGAGGGGGATCCAGACAGAGACAGGCTAAATCCCAAACCCCACAGTTCCTAGATGTCCAGTGTCGGGACTAAAAATGCTGACATACTGCTTGAGGTCTCTGAATGGCCTTTCTTCAAATTGGAGCGAATCAGTAACAGCTTCCTCCTGATGAGGCCGCTTCTCGTGTGTCTGTAATGGCAGCCTGGCTTCCCTCCCCTGCAGTCTTTCCCGTGCCGTGCTGTTGGCCTTTCTGCTTCGTTCAGCCTGAGCGTGACGCAAGGGTAGACATGGGTGGTGTTGGACAGAGCAGTCTAGCAGAAGGACACCAACAGACACCCGAGTGGTCATTCAGGGCACAATGGGTGCAAGGCTCGTGCCTGAACACAGGCTGGGGCCACAGGCAGGATCTGCAGAGAGGGTGGTCCACTGACTCCTCCTGCGACGGCCATGAGGACTGCCTCCCTGAATGGTGACACAACCCAGGAGAGGAAGGCCAGATCAGAGCTGAGGGCGGGAGAGGGCAGAGACATGTCACTGCTCCTCACTCCTGCCCCTGCACGCGGCCATCAACACCCGGGCCCTCTAACTCAGAACCCCACATGACGTCGCTACAGAAATGGCAGACTGGCCAAAGTCCCCTCTAGGAGACCTGTACTTAGTGCTCAGTGAACACAGTCCTCTGACCTTCACCATGCGAGGTGGGATTTCCCTGCTACTGAGGAAGACAGGCAAGGAAACTTATCACATGTGTTAGCACGTGGTGCACGCACGGGACGGCCAGGTCAAGAGATGCTCGCTCTCTCCCATTCGCTCGCTCTCTTCTGCTTTTCGCTCTTCACCATGGGAGACCAGGTTTGGGACGTTCAAAGAGTCCTAGGATGGGGGGTGGGGGGGACCGGAATGATGCCCAGAGAGTGGACAGCTCTCTCTGTGGAAAGTTGGACCAAAAAATGCACTTGGAGAGGGAGCAGTGAGAGGGAGAGGGAAAAACAGGTGCGTGAGGACTCTTCCTTTTCATTTTCAAGCCAAAGGATCCCAGCAGCTCAGGTAAAGCCAGACAAGAACCCTGGGGAAGGAAACGGCCCTAACCACGGCGGGTGCTCAGCAGCCCTGGTTCAAACGACCCTGACAGGCGGGCTGCCGCTCTCTGCCAGCGGATAAAGCCCAAAGGCGTAAGCAAGGCATCTACCTTCCATGCGGTAACAGTGCACATTCTCTTTCTCTCTCTCTCTCTCTCTCTCTCTCTCTCTCTCTCAGGAGGCGCTTGTGTCCTTGGGAAGAACTGAATGTGCAGTGAAGCAAGTGGTTTGGGACAGCAGGTTGGCTGAATATTCTAGAAAGAGTCTGAAACTGCTCAATGTAAAGAAGATTTTTCTTTAGAAACAGAAGTCTGATTCTTCCCCTCTTGGACTCCGCGGAGTCCTTTCCTTCCTGAAAGGACAGGAACAATGTCACACTGTATGTTATGGCTGGTTCCCTCAACCTGCGCTGTCTAGACTCCGTGTGCTTCTACTTAAAAAACAAAATAAAACAAAAATAAAAACAACCCTCCGCCACCTAGGCACCACTCTACCATCTTAAAACTATTTCTGGCAGGAGAAGAATGCTTCATTCAGGAGCCGCCCCGACGGGGAGACCAGCGGGAGGAAAGGGCTATGGGCCCTGGACACGGCCACCGGGTCAGACTGCAGCCTCACGGGCAGGACCCGCCTCCCAGCAGCCCGCGTCACCTTACCTGGAGGCTGATTATCACGTGCCAGGCATTTTCCAACAGACAAAGCAAAAGGAAGCGAAGGCCTCCATTATCTCAGAGAAACTCCCACTTTCTTCTTAACTTCACAGTCTAAGGCTCCCCAGAGAAAAGGTAAGATTGAGACTTGCCTACTGGCCGACTGGCCTGTTAGGCCTTGGGTGGATCATACAGCAGTCAGTCTTCACAATTAACAGCAGGATGGAAATGCAATTTTTCAAAAGATCTTTCCATGGCTATTCACCCAACAAATACTTTCTGAATTCATACCACATGCCAGGCATCACTGTTGCGTAATGTTGCGAAACACTCTTATAGCAAAAGAACATATTATAAGAGGTAGATGCCTTCAAGGAAGATGTGATCTCAAAGAGAGTGATCTATATTTGTTGATAATGCAAGGGTCACTTACAATCACTTCATCATTTCTTTTTTCAAACACACATTCTCCAAGGGTAATAAAGTCATAACTAGAAAGAAATGCATTTCATTCTTTATCAGATATTAAGGTCTAGAGAAACACCATTGTCCTTCTTGAAAAGGATAGAGAATAGCCTGATTTCCCCTCCTAACGGAGCAGGGTTCTTGCTATCTGATTTACTTTACAGCTTTTTTTTTTTTAAATAAAAATTTCAGTGAACAGATGTAACTGATTTAGAACAACTTACTACAAAGGGCAATGCCAGGAGCATCCTACCCAGGAAAGAGAGATGAAGCCAGCATCCAACAGCACACCACTCACGGCTTATTAAAAAGTCCCAGTCCTCAAACCTTAAGAAGGTTATGCGAGTCTGGAGAAGGGCAGCGCTGAGCTGCTCTGTGCTTTGGATAATAACGTCCCTCCTGCAGCAGAGAAGGGGCAGACGCTGCCTCCTGCCCTGGGCCATGGAGTCTCACTTTGGGCTCTCAGGGCAGGCAGGCTGGGCTGGGCTACAGCCCCAACCTCTAGCAGAGGATGACAAAAGGCCATGCATCGCTGCTCCTCATCACACCCTACTGGGCAGGCAGATCCCTGCTTCGGTTGGCTGTGTTACACGTTATGGGTAAGAATTTCCGTAAAAGAAATGCAGACCTCTATGAATGTGTACCATCCTGCACATGCACACGAGTGTCCCACCTCCCCCAGCAATACCTTACAGCACAGTCAGGTGCAAACTGACGGGCTTGAAGAGCCACATGGTGCCGGAGCGGAGCCTCACCTGGGCCTCTTGTCTGTGGTGGCCACGCACACGTGCTGCGAGGGCACAGCCGTCCACTTCTTCGCCTCCATGACGAGGGCTTCCGCGTCCACCAAGCCAAATCCATAGAGATGGCTAACTGAAAAGACAGGGCCTTCAGACCGGCACCCCACGCCCCCCAGGAACGGAGCAAGGCCCGCTCCCGCCCTCTGCTCGGCTCCCACATAGGACACATGAATCGTGACCGCCACGGTCCTGGGACAGACTGTCTGTGTCACTCAAGGGCTAGAAGGGCACGGACCATCTCTGGAGAGCCCCAGGCTGCAGGACCAGCCCTTCTGAGGACTGCTCCAAGGTCCCGACTGCTCTGCTCTCTCTGAAACGTGTCCCATTTTGGTGCATGGTAAGAGCAGCCTAGGAATTTCTTTTCGTGACATGAGAACAGGTCTCCTTACATTAAAGGGATGTGTTGGCATCTGTGGTCCCCAAACCTTTAATCAGACAAGAGAAACAAAATCTGAGACCCTCTGGTTCATGCGACCACGATGTGCAATAAACACAATAAAACAAGGCCGCACTCAGCTCTACGGCCATTTTCTTTCCCTGCCGAATTCCCCGTGTTCAGGGAGAGTGGCACAGACCGTGAGGACCAGTGAACTGGCCCGATCCAATGTTTCATTTGGCCAAGTCAGGAGAGTTTCAAAGTTTAATTTAAGAGGCAAGGTCGAGAACTAGATACAATCTATTTTCCTACTTCATTAGGCCAAAATTGAAATGTAGGTCAGCTCTTGTTACAGCACACCACTACCACCAACATTCCAGCAAAACAAAGATGCATTAGGCCTAATCAATGGCCTCCTTATTGAAAGGAATGTCCCTTAGAACTTAGAGTAACAATGCTTGACCTATATTTTTAGAGATAGTAGTATCAGGCTTGCTGTCGAAATAGTTGGACCTGAGCTTCAGAAAAGGAAAAAAAAAAGCCCTCACCAACATACCATGGCTGAATGTAAATCCTTTTCAAGCATCTCTGGGAAGAAGCCAGACAAGTGAAGCCAGTGGCACAGCCCTATAATTACCTGCTTGAGAGGCTCCAAAGATCTGGGTTACAAGCCCTCATGTGGGTTGATTTCTTGGCACCTGGATCTGTACCAGGCTGAGCTGGGGGTGGAGACCTCGCTGTTCTATCAGTTACTTTTATAACACGGGGGCTTGCTGACAGAAGTTTTACAGTTAGAAAGTAACTTACATGACTATCTCAGCGTACAGATGAGGAAACTGAGGGCTAGTTTCAAAATCATGGCGCTACTCAGGGCTAAGAATGCACGTTGCCCTTAGGTGGCACAGAAACAAACGTTACCTATATAGTATGATGACGGATTTATTTTAATGTGAATTAGAAAAAAAATATAACCACATCAAACCCATGATTAACTAGATGTAATAAAGTTTCCTTTTAAAATATATTTCTTTATGGAAAAAAAAAGCAAGTCAATTTAAAGAGAACTATTACGTGAATACTGGTACAGGTGGTCCCCAGATGTGGCAAAAGTTGTGAAGTTTAGGGAATCCTGAATTCTAGTGACCTTAGATTTCTTCTTTAATGCCAGTGTGAGCTTCCAGGATACTTTTCTTAAATTACTGGATATATACTTTTCATCCTTGTGATAAACAATTTATGTTATTTGGGGATTCTTTTTGAGAAATTCATGCTGCCCCTTAATGTAGATTCCAGGAGGTACCCAGAGGGCGCACCAGGACAGAGTGACACGCTGGTCCTCACCCAGCCCACCAGGAGCCACAGCCGCACCTTTATGACCAGCCCCGTTGACTTTCCAGTCATTTGCTTTCAGGTGGGCTGGCCTGGATGTCTTCACCAGCAGGTGCTGGACGTCCCTCCAGGTTAACTGGCTGCTGCAACGACACAATGACAGACTGCTGTAGGCCACACAGGTCAACAACGATGGTTGCACAGGTCCATTCGGAGGAGGTGTGTCGGGAGCCAGCCCCGAGTCTGGACTCGAGGAAACCCTGCAGGTTCCATGCCTTGGCAAGGGTTTATTTCACAACCTCTTTGTAAAGAATGCTTTCCAGTGATTCAACCCTGAGATAAACAGTACAATGGGTGTCCCACAATCCATGGCATTAAAAACCCAGCCTTGCTGCCAAGCTCTGCTTGTGTCTGTACAAGGGCTATACTGGAAACTGTGGCAGTGCAGAGGCGGGCACCCTTACCATAACAGCAAACGCTGCTAAGTATCTGGGGCTGTTCTTCACCCTGATGAGCAAATGCTATGGCGCACCAGAGCATGCTCAAGCCACCATGTGCCCAGACCCCACCCCTGTGGGGACCCACTGGCTACAGACTGTAATTCAAGATTGTAGTAATTCTAAATTTACAATACATTTATTTTGGTGCAAAGTAGAAACATTTCATTAAAAGAACACACGCCCACTAATAAAAATGCATAGGTCAGATTTCTTTGACTCCAAGGTACATTTTCCTGCATTTTTAACACCTCTGGAAACAGGGTCCATCAATAATGATGCTCTTAAAACCCCCTCTATCTACAGCATCAGGACCGGTAACAGACAAATGCTGGAAGCACTCTTGCTGCAGCCCTCGTCCCCTCTTCTTGGCTGGTGCCTGTCCTCACCCACAGTTATCACGGTCATCTTTCCAATCACTCACTCTTTGAGTGTGTTTAAAAACATCCATAACATAAAATTTACCATCTTAACCCTTTTTAAGTGTACAGTTCAGTGCCACTAATACACTCACACTGTTGTGCAGCCATCCCCACCATCTGTCTACAGAGCTTTCTCATCTTCCCCAATGGAAAATCTGCACCTGTTAAACACTCACTCTCCATTTCCCCCTCTCCCAGCCCCTGGAAACCACCAGTCTACTTTCTGTCTCTACGAATTTGATGACTCAGGCAGCCTCTTATAAGTGAAATCATACAGTATTTGCCTGGTTTATTTCATTTAGCATAACGTCCTCCAGGTTCATTCATGTGGTAGCCGGTGTCAGGATTTCCTTCCTTTTAAAGGCTGAACAACATTCCATTGCATGCAGGTATGCACCATATCTCATTTATCCATTCATCCCTCAACGGACACAGGTTGCTTCTACTTTTGGCTATTGTGAGTAACGCTGCTAGAAACATGAGTGTACAAATATCTGTTCAAGTCTCTGCTTTCAATACTTTTGGGTACACACCCACAAGTGGAATTGTTGGGTCATAAGCTAATTCTGTGTTTAATTTTTTGAGTAACCGCCACACTATTTTCCACGGTGGCTGCACAATTTTACATTCCCACCACTTGCCTCCCCTTGGCCTGTCTTCCTTCTAGGACCTCCCCTGTGGCTTGAGTCTTGGGATACACGTGCACTCCTCCCTCGGGGCTCACACTCTCCAGGCTCTAGCCCTGGCCTCCCCTGATTTCTCCAACATGTTCTTGCCACTGTGCCCATCACCAGCCAGTCACTGGCCTCCTGGCTGCCTCACCCCAACCATGTCCATCAGTCCATTTTCCAGACCTTTGCTTTGCATTGGCTGACCTGCTCTCCTCCCCTTATCCACTGCCCCTCCTGGAATCCCAAAGCCAACATCACTGTTAGAGAAGGATTCTGAGGCCCTGAGTGGCCCAAGGCCTTGCACTCTGCTGGAGTGGGCACAGGCACAGGCTTTAGAGTTCAGACGGAGCAAGTGTGGCTGCACCCCTCGTTACCTGCGTGACTGGGCAAGTTCATGCTCACGTCAGCGGGGCCTACTCAAGGATGGCTAATGCCAGTCCTCTAGGAAGTTCAGCATAAGGTGCCAGGAAGCATGAGCTCCAGAGTTTAAGACACAATGGGTCCAGAAAGGGAGAATCTTAGAAACCATTTTATTATGAGGAAATCCATTTTATTTTTGACTCTGGTAATAAAACCACAGATCCAGTTGTATGGAAAACATGTCTAAGAAATGGTGTTGAAAACAGTTTTCAAAGAAGAAGGGACTGAGGGGAAGTCCCAAGACTGCCCCAAACTGTGGGACGACCTTTGGACAACTCTTATGCAGGAGGGTCCTTCCTCATTTTTGTCGCGCACTGTCCGCAGGCCCTCCCTATTCCCCTGGGAGCTTCTCACTTTGTCCTCCTTTCTTGTACAGTAGAAGTGGACAGAGTGAGGAGGCAGTGCTGTGCCCGTGAGCAGCAGGCCTGCTCCCAGGCACCCGAGCTGCCCCAGTCTCCAAGTGTCCTCACTCGGTCCTCAGCGCCCCTGGTGATAAGCTGCTCCTTCCTTGGCCAATCCTATATGTTACCGCTGTCTTCAGTGAAGTTTGCTTGGTCTGCCACCCGTAACTTTCAGAGGATGAGCTAAAATGATAAGGAAGAGGACTACCAGAGTTTATGTGTCCACAGGCCAAGTTTAATGGGACAATCTGGCACAAAACAGGGTTTGTGTTTTATTTAGTTTCAACTAACAAAATTTCCTGTATGTTTCCAATAAGGATTGAAAGAAAAATATAAAACAATAAATTGCTAATGCAGCTTTCCACATAAGTAACTAATTATTCAGAGGTTTCTGCAAGAGCCTCAGGACACAGAAGCTAACATTTTGGCTGGAAAATTGAAAATGTTTAGCTGCTTCTTTGTTAAACTGGTAGCATTTGAGTTTTATGCTCTTCTGTCTTGTGCAAATCAACATGCAAACATACCTAATTACAACAATTTAAGCAACTCAAATATGATTTTTGAATCACTTAAAATCTCATCTGTAACAAATGACTACTTCAAATGGCCTGGTTGTTCTGAGCCAGTTTTGATGTCTAAACTTAAATTTGTGTTTGACACGATGCTTGCATGTGTAGCAAACTCTTTCCTTTCTGACATCCACAGAGTAACAACTCTAGAGTGTTTATTCGGCTTACAACAGATGAAACATCACCACTGTGTCAATTTATGAACTAAAGTTCACAAAGGGCAGCTGTAACAGCCTAAAGTATAATTTTGGTGTGTGATGCAGACCGGGACGTAGGCCTGTGGTTCTGGCCCACCTAGCTCCCTGTGGTCCTACAACAGGCGGGAGACCGTGAGCTTTAAAAGGAAAAAAGGGAAGGAACCGCTTCATGCCCATTAAGGATGGCCTTAAAAAGGAAGGAAATCCTGACACATGCCACAACATGGATAAAACTCGAGGACATTATACTGCATGAAATAAGCCAGTTACAAAAAGACAAATACTGTATGATTCCACCTATATGAGGTAGCTGAGTAGCCAAACTCATAGAGACAGAAAATAAAATGGTGGTTGCCAGGGGCTTGCAGGAGGAGGAATGGGGAGCATTTTGGGCTGAACTGTGCACCCCTCCTCCAATCCATATGTTGAAATCCTAAACCCCAGGACCTCAGAAGGTGACAGTATTTGGAGATATGACATTTAAAGAGGTAATTAAGGTAGAATGGAATCATGAGGGTGGGCCCTAATCCAATATGACTGATGTCCTAAACGGATCTAGACACAGACACACAGAGGAGAGACCATGTGAGGACACAGAGAGAAGGCAGCCATCTGCAGCCCAATGAGAGAGACCTCTGAAGAGACCAAACCTGCCCACACCTTGATCCTAGGCTTCCAGCCTCCAGAGCTGTGAGACATAAATTCCTGGTGTTTCAGCCGCCCGATCTGTGTGTTTTGCTAGGGCAGCCCTAGCAGACTAATGCAGAGAGCTGTCGTCTAATGGCTAACGGGGTTTCAGTTTGGGATGGTGAAAAAGTTCTAGAGGTGGATAATGGTGATGGTTACTCAACAATGGGAATGTGCCTCACGCACTGTACGCTTAAAAATGGCTAAAGTGGTAAATTTATGTTATGAGTATTTTGCCACAATAAAAACCTTTTTAAAAAAGGAAAAGAAGGGAAGACAGGTGGGGACTTACTTTGCTTCTAAAGCCAAGGCAATGATTCCTGCCACCATGGGGGCTGAAACTGAGGTCCCGGTGTGGCCGTCAGTGCAGCGCTGACGCAGATCCGTGGTGACCTGGGCGAGAGGGCGGCAAGAGGCTAAGTCAGCTCTCAGGAGAAGTCAGACGCTATTCAAGACGCTGCTCCTGGGCCATGCGATCCTTGGTTCCAAGGGTGGAAGAGGCCTTACACAGGCACATCTCGGCAGCCAAGGTTTCCACCGTGTCTGGTACTCCCTGCCAAACTGCTTTGCTCTCTTATGTAAAAACTGGACCCACTGCAGCAACGAGCTGATCATGGGATGAGAACAGGGAGACAAGGCAGAGGGAAGACCAGCCGCTGGAAGCCACATACCCTCACTACTGCAGCTGCGCATGCTGACACAAAGGTGAGACAAATGAAACAAAGAGGGGCTCTGCATGGCAGGGTCCCCACGGCCAGACCACCTGCCAGAGGCCACATTAATGACCCCCAAGTCACTCCCTGACTTCAGAGCAGCTGGAAACTCATGGGGGTGCCAAGGTGACCCAGAGAGTGTTCCTGCCTTTAGCCAGAAGGTCATAGTCAGTCATGGATCGTTCTCCACCAGGACATCCTCCTCAGATAGCTGACAGTGTCCCAGGCAGCCAGTTCCATCTGCAGCAGCAGATAAACCTGGAGCATTCTTGACCTCACAGAGCCTGCTGTGTGGGATGATAAGGCCGGCCATTCTCTCTGGGAAGGCAGAGCTGGCTCTGTCAACTGAGGGGCTCTGCCTGCCCTCCTCTGAGGTGCTGACCCAAGGCCGGGTGGGGGTACTGATTCTGGACCTCAGTATCGCAGGGCCTGACTTGTACTTTGCCTTTGCACTGAAATGGAGAAGCAGCCCCTGCCGGATCCGCGCGTGCGGGTTCAGCTGAGTGCCTTCGACTGTGCTAGATGAGAGTTTGGCCCTAGTTTTACTCCCGTGCACTTTGAAGATGGAATTAAGGTTGCTAACCTTAAATCAGAGAGAACATCCTGGATTATCAGCTGGACCCAATGTAATCACAGGGCCCTTCAAAGTGGAAGGAGGCAGAAAAGTTTGTTAGAGAGATGAAGCACACAGGGACCCATCCCATCACTGCTGGCTTTGAGGAAGGAGTTAGGGGGACTCCAGCCAAGCACTGTGGGTGGCCTTTAGAAGCTGAGAACAACCCTCGGCGGACAGCCCACAAGGAAACGGGAGCTCAGTCCTATAACCACAAGGAGCTAAATTCTGCCAAAATTTGAATGAGCAAGGAACGGATTCTCCCAGAGAGCCTCCGGAAAGTTACACAGACTGGCCAGCACCTGGATTTCAGCCGCGTGAGGCTCGGAACTGAGACCCAGTCAAGGCTGCTGCACTTCTGACCTACAGAACTAGGAGATAATAAATCTGCGCTCTTTTAAGCTGCTAAGTTTGGGATAATTGGGATGACAGCAATAGGAAACTAAGAGACCCATCAACTGCAAGGCTCCAGTAGGCCATGTGCATAACCCTGGAGAATGAACTTCCCCAGTGATAACAATCCAGACACTTGCAAACAGAGCATCTTCCTTTGTCACATTTCAGCTGGGCTGACAATCATCCAGTGACGGGGGATCCAGCCTGTGTCACACACACACACACACACAGAGGTTCGACGGGAGTGCTGGAAGAAACCAGCCTCCTCCTCCTCCCTGTGCAGCAGGACTGAGACATCCTGACATGGCGGGGGTCGGGGGGGGGGGGCAGCAGAGGGAAAGGGAGTAGGGAGGAGGATGCAACTTCTCTGACCCCGGGATCTTCATCTGCAAATGGGCATAATGATATGTCCTTCACAGGCTTCTGTGACAGTCACAGCTGGCACCTGGCACAGACTTACACTCAGTAAATGTTGCCAGTGAGGGAAACTGAGGGTGTCTGGGCAGGAGGCCAAGCTCTCAAGAGCAGGTAAGACCCATGGCTGGCTCCCCAGCCTCAGGGAAAGGACCACCATGGAGGGAGCAGAGGGGCCTCGCCGCAGGGAGGGGATGGCTGAACCAAGGTGGGCAGCCCCCCTCCTGAGATCAAACATCGGGCATGGAACACAGCTCCTGTTCAGTGAATGAATGGAAGAACCAACGAGGGGACAAGACATGCTCGCCTCCAGTGGTACCGCTTTGATCAAGAGTCAGCAGCAGCAATCCCTCCTTCAGGTGAACGCTGGCCAGAGCTCACCGCACAGAGAGGAAGGGAGAGGGAGAGGACGGAGGAGATGGAGCTCTGACTTCCATCAGACACCTGCCTGAACTCTACAGACTGGGAGCTGCCGACCATCCAGAGCGGTCATTCATCCCCTTGAAGATTCTCTAAGGGGACTCTGAGCAAAAACCTGGCTCTAGCTGAGGTGGGAAAAAAAAAAAAATGCCCTCCATGTTATGGAGAATAGTTCCAGGACAGCAACTACAACTGAGTGTTTTCTCTTTCACCCCTCTTCCAACTACCCCTTCTCACCCCTATGTTATTGCTCAGGAAAGAGATTTTTTTGAAAAAGTAAAAGGCATTGAGGCATTTTGTAGCTAAGGTGTGCACACACACAAACATGCACACAGTGTGATTAATTAAGCAAATAAAGCTGCAGCCTGCTCCCAGGGATGGGAAACACTGTCCTCCCAGCATGAAGCCCTGGGTACAAAGTGTCCAACGACACAAGCTCCGCCTTGCACCCCGTCAGGTTTCTGCACAGGCAACTGTTTAACAAGCCTCCAGCACGACCACGTTCAAATCAGCCAGATTCCTAAATGAACAGGACACCATTCAGAATCTCGGCTGCCCGTCCCGGGGAGTTGCTCCAGGAGAAAAGGAAAAGAACAACTTAAATTAGTACCTTCGTTAACCAGCCCGGCCGCTGCCAGGCTGGCGGCAGAACCGTGGTGGCTGACCTTTGAGCTGCTTCAGAGCAAAGCAGAGAACAGGAAGCCTGTATGCTTCCACAGAAAAATGTAAAAATAAGTTTGCAAATAATTTCTAAAGACGTGGCTAAGCAGTAAGAGAAATGAAAAGATGCTAGTGAGCTTTAAAATTAAACTGTGTCTGGCCAGCTCCATGGTTTCATTTTAAAATGTCTGAAAACCAAGCTAATGACTGTGCATTTGAATTCTGCAGTAATTTCAACTTGAAGCCATCCCCTCTTCCTTTTAAAGGAGGAAAACACGTAGAGAAGCAAGAAGCACAAACTCCACCCATATACTAAACGAAAACACTTTTTATAAGATCAATCAAGTGCAATTCACTGAAGTCAGGGTACCAGATGGAAACCACCGCTCAACTTAGTGTCCAGGAGAAGTCCCTTTACAGGAAGGGAATGCCTGGAAGAACAGGTGGATTTCTAAAATGTTTCAGTATAAAACCAAGACTTCATCTTACTCTGTTGTGCACACTGAAACTGATCAGTTGGATCCCAAGCGAGGTGACCACAGAATTTGAGAGAGCTAAAAGGAGGCATCATGCTGAGGATGCACCCCATTCTTAAACGACATTTTTAGATCTCTAAAGCCAGAGAGGGTTTTAATTAGCATTCTGTGCAAAAATTAGAAAGGCAAGGTCTGTGGACGGTTGCCAAGGGATCGGGGTTTACCTCGAGGCACAACTAGTTCACTGATGGGTGAGGCTAGTACCCTAGGACCCAGAATAAACTGGCCTCAACTCAGCTCATCTTTTTGTTATGAGGAAAAGGATCTCATCCCCAAAGGGCTGAGGCACACGTCCTAAGCTCTCCATCAAGCGAACTCACAATTTTCCGCTCATAAAACGCCCCGCTGCTGTAGGTGGTGGCCAGAGTGGATGCGCACTCCTCGAGGTACCACGGCTTGTAGCCATTCTCGGTCGTGCTGCTCACAGAGATGGTGTAGATGCTGTTGGTGTAGCCGTCACAGGAACAGTAGTCCCCCTCTCTCCCACCGTTCCCGGATGCCCAGACGAAAATGGAGCCCAGGCCCTGCCGGCCCTGGAGGGGAAAGAGAACAACAAGGCGTCAGCCCCAGCAGCTGGCACCTCGCAGGGTGGGTCTTGCAGTTGGCCTGGAGTCCCTCCTTCTGAATGTCCCTTCAAAGGGGCAAAGAAGGATACATTCAGACTATCCGGATACCACCAAGGACACGGTTTTGTAGGCTCTGTTTTGATTTTAATAGAGTACTTTTGTCTATGGCGACAGCCTTAAAACTGCAGAATCACAGGATCATACTGAGGGGATGGCCCAGGAGGTCCTCTCTGTTCTTCACAGGAAAATCAGGGGCCTCATACAAGCTGCTCTAGTCCACAGCTAGGCCTCTGATTTCCATTATGATGACCTATGAACAATAAGACCGATCAGTGCCCCAAGTAATACGGAGGTGAAAGCTGATGGCTGAATTTATAATGCTAATTTTTCTGGATTGAAAGAACTGGTCCTGTGGTGAAGCGAGCAAATTTTCCTGAAAACACAGCTGAAGAAGTACTCTATATGGAGAGGCAGCTAATTTTGAAAAGAGGTATGGGACTGTGAATTCTGGCTGAAGATCCAACAGGTCAAACGGGTTGACCAGAATGCCCGTGGCTGCTCGTGGCCATCCTAGGAAAGCTCCCAGGGTCTCCACCTGAGGAAGCATTGAAGTGGTGAGACTGTCAACACCCGCCAAGGCCCGTGGCTGCTCGTGGCCATCCTAGGAGAGCTCCCAGGGTCTCCACCTGAGGAAGCATTGAAGTGGTGAGACTGTCAACACCCGCCAAGGCCCGTGGCTTCACCTGGGTGTGGGTTTTCGCTTTTAAGAACGTACACATGAAAGCAAGTCTTTGAAAGACAACAGCAGGTGAGGGCAGGTTCCTGCAGTGCTGCTCTATCCCACACCCACGGGATCAATGATTTCTGACCAAACCAAGTGCTTATCCCAGCCACAAACACCAGCAAAGGATTAATCCATGACGGCACTGATCTATTTGGTCCAAGTGGCTGGACCTGTTGGGGGTGCACAGCCAGCCCCAGAGGGTGGTGCCAACAGCTGCTTACACATGAAACTGGACCCATGGGGCTGCTAACTTCGATGTCTTTGTCAAGGACCCTCCTTTCCAAACATGCAAGAGGAAATTGATACTTATGCTCCAAAATTGGCCAATTTAAAGAAAACTTTCAACAAAATTCTGCAGTCCTTGTAGAGTAAACTGAAGGCCTGCTACTGACTGGACACATTACACTCCCTCTCAGAGTTCAAGTGCACCCAGGCTGTGTGGACTCGCCTGCTCTGGAAGCCCCAGGTCATGCCCTTTGTAGACCAGGTGGATCACAGTTCCCTGCCCTTTTGTGCCTATTTGTCATAACTCTGAGCACTGACCCAGTGCTCCAAGCTGCCTCATTCACTCCGCTCTCTGCATCTCCAAGGTGGACCTGTCTGAATGGGCAAGAGCTTGGCAGAAAGGTTACTCACATCTAGCAAAAAAGTCAACCTTGCCGAAGAAAGGCACAAGTACTAAGGAAATGGGTGTGTCATACATACAATTACCTGAAGGTAAAATTAATCAAAGGTAGTCCAAAGCCACTAAAATCCAAATGAAAAGGTGTTTAACCCCTCAGAGCCTATTTTTATTCCATGAGAATCATCACTATAACACTATCACCCTTAACTCCCCACCCCACTCCAAATTATTTATAAAAGGTTGTCATGTTGCAGAGAGGGACACGCAACCTTATTACTCCAGCAGCACAGAGAATGGCCTTGAACAGCACTCCTCATACGTGAGTGTGTACACGAATCTCGGGGGTCTTGCTACAGCACAGACTTGGATTCAGTGGTCTGGGGTGGGCCCGAGATTCTGCATTTCTAACGCACTCGCAGGTGATGCCAGTGCTGCCGCTTCTGGACTCCACTTTGAATCACAAGGGCCTAAAATGCCAAAGGCCTTCGCCTTCCACCTTCCACTGTGCATTTCTTGCAGACCAACAGTTCTCACAGGCGTTGAGCCAGCAAAAGCCTCTTTCCCTTCGGAACACAGTTTCCTGGAAAGAGAACATGGAAGCAGGCAGAGGGCACACCCAGATCTGAGCTGTGGAGATGTTCTGGCTGTCTCCGAGGATGGCATTTTCACATTCCAGGTCTTCTGCTCACATGGCAGCCACAGGACGGCAACAATACAGGACATTTCGACCACAGCCGTGAACCGACATTGCTGTTCAGGAAAGCCACAACTTCAACCGGATCGAAATGCGTCTCAGTGTCTTGCCAGAAGTGGAGAGTTCATCCATGAACTCAGAAGCAGCGTTAGTGAGGGCTAGCAAACGGCTGGCATCTGGACAAGACAGCATTTTCAGCCACGGTGATGCTTAATCCTCCCTTCTGGGTGACAGGCCCGTGAGGAGTAAGGCTTGGTAAGGACCAAGTTAAACAGATCTTTATGCCAAACGATGGCTTCTGAAGGCTCCGACCACCAAACCACATCATTTACCAAAGATGAAGTCAGATTTTACAGAAAAAGACTGTAGGTGACAAATGGGGCAGCGAGGAGGAAAAACAGATGGGGATGTGGTTTGGTTTGAGATCATCAAATTTCTAGGAGGATTTTCAGAGACAATTTTAGACAGTTGTGATTTAAGGCTCCCTATGTGACATATTTTCCTTCAGAATGACTAACAAAAAAACGAAATGACCTCAGTATTTCAAGAAACCGTGACAAGAATGACAGGGAGCCACATGGTCCCCTTTGCAACTTCCTCACTCCCCTGACAGTTCGATGAAGCGATGCCGCTCTGAATTCGGAACGCAAAGAACCCCTCTCTGCAGCTCCAGACTTTCCGAAGTCCTGCATGGGCTCCATCCACGCAAACCGAAGTGTAGTCAAGAACCCAAACAATCATTTCAAAACAATGGTTACCTCTCCAGGAAACAGAGGGCCCCATCCCAAGATCTGAAATCTTTAGAAATCATCTCAGAGAAATGTCAGACGCCCAGAATTAATGTTGTTCAAAGCAGTAGCTTTCATGCAGAAAACATAATCTCTAATTTACAGCCTAAATTAAGTTTAATTTTCAGGATGTTTCACTTGTCATCAGGAATGAGATCCAAGTGATTTACTTGTTGGCGGGAGCTGAGTATTGGGAAGATGAGAATTTTTTATTTGGTAGTCCCTCACGGGTAGTGGCTGACTTGGTCACACCTGAACCTTCCAGCATCCTCAGGCCAGCCCAGGTGCTCAGCAACCTGACTGAAGCAGCCTTGCATTTTCTTGGCTTTGTGGGGACCAAGGTCCTAGCATGAGCATGAGTTTGAATGCTGTGGATGTTTGGGTTGTTTCTACACTGCCTCTCTTCTTTGACTTTTTTTCTTAAATCGAGTGTCCAGCTGAGTACTGAGCTCTGAGGAACACAACAGCGGTCACCCCGCTTTTGGTCACTGGCTTTTCAGACATTCAAGCCCTGAGCTGATGGAGGAGAGGGCAGCGAAAAGGAAGCCTCGGCCTTGTCCATGTGGAGCAACATCACATCCACTGGGGGAGGTGCAGGCTGGCTCACCAGCCAGGAGGTGCAGAACCACGTGGTCCTGGGAAGTGTGGGGAAATGGGAGAATTTACTGGCATTTAGTGGGGGGTGGGGGGATGGGGAGGTGGCCGGGTTGGGGGCATTCTAAGAGATAAATACTTAGCCCCTATAAAAGGAAATTAATTGAAAATGACCAAACTCAATACATCCAGAAAAGCAATCAAATCATATTACTTAGAAAAAGGCAATCATGAACAAAGTCAAACAAGATTGCTCCTCTGTGGGGCAGGACTTGGGGATGGGTGGGGAGACGAAGAAGGGCTGCTTTCAACAGGATCCTCTGGTACAATTTGATTTATTCATTAACCATTTATTTACCACATTTTAATCATTGTGCATGAGTTACGATAAGGGAACTTTTAAAATATGTTTTTAAATATATAGATACTAAAATGAGCCTCACCCACCTGCCCTGCTCCTCCATCCTCCCGTCTCTCACACGAGAAGTCCGAGGTGTAAATGCTGCCCGGGGGATGCCTGGGCTTCCCTCCTGAACCCTGCCAGCACTCACTGAGCCATACCTTATGTGCTGGGCTGGGGCTTGTTGGGCCACCCAGGGCTGGCAAGACGCTGACCACAGCTCCGTCTGTCTGCTCCAAGAAGCTATCCTTGCCCAGAAATCTGCCTTGCCTCCCTGCTTGTAAGAACTGGGTCATCTCCTATCCCCCCACCGCACTCCAGACTTTCTGACTCACAAGGTCCCAGAACTGATGATCACAGAGTGGCTGGGGGTGGGCCTCCCAGAAGGAGCCTGCCAGCCGCCTCCCGCCAGGTCCCCTTAGCCAGTCAGTGGAGAACCAGCACTCAGATGTTTGCTCTGTTTAGTCCCTGGTGAGGTTCTACCCAAAACATCCTAAACATGCTGGGCTGCATGCTGGCAGGGAGCGCAACAAGCCCAAGCCTTCCTGCTGGGGCTGGATTAGTGCAAGCCCTGCGATGGATGAAGAGAGCTCCACAGCTGGGTACTTTCGTGGGCAAAAGTCTGAGGTCCAGGACACCCCTTCCACCTGCATGGTAACAGGCCAGGTGCCTGACTAAGACCCCTATCAGCCGCCTGCACACACCTCTCAGCCGTGGGCGGTCAGGCTCCAAGGCACAGAGTCCTGGGGCTGGCGGGTGACCAGCTGGCTCTCACTGGAACAGCTATTCTGTCACGAGGTGAAATAGCCCTGCTCTGGTTGGTAGAGAGCTGCTTCCGTGAGCCCGTGAGTGACTTCTCTCTCACTCTGGTCCTGGCACAGCAGGCCTTCCTGGTCCTGTTTCAGGGCTCCGGCCTATGTCACTCTGATCTTTCGTTGTTAAAAAATGTTTTACTAGTTCCCCCGCCCCCAAGAGCCCCACCGCAGCCCCGGGTTACTCACACCTTTTTAATGCCATACTCAAAGGCCTGTTTAGCCAGTCGGCCAGGCCCGTCCACTGTCTTCCCGTCGTCGTCCGGCCCCCAGCTGGCGCTGTAAATGTCTATGTAGTTGGGCCTGATGCCCAGAGACTTCGCCTCGACCACATCTGTCACGTCTCCGTCCAGCATGCGGATGCCTGAAAGCACAGAAGAAGGCTGACATCCGTGCTCACCTGGTGCTTTTATGAGCCCAGAGATTGTGATCCTGGGGACAGGGCGGCCAGAGAGCCCCAAACAGCTTAGGAGTTTTTCCATTGTCATTTTGGTAACCTTTCTCCCCATTCCGTGCTGGCCAATGTGAAAGAATTAAAATGACACCCCAGGCCACACTGTAGTGTGCCACGCCAAGATGGCAACAAAGAAAACAAAGCTACTTGGAAAACACAGGATTTAAACAGTTTCCTCAGTACCATGACGTCACACTGGTATTTGAAAACGGACATTTCTATAAGAGAACTCCAGAGCTGTTTTCAACTTTCCCGGCTGTTAATAGTATATGTTTGTTTTTCTTTTTTAAGAAAATTAGCCCACCCCTGATTTATAATTACGAGTTTTGGGGAAGGCAGAGGCCAGACCTAGTCCATGCAGGAGGCGCCATCTCATCTCCTGTGTATTCGGGCTCCACGACCCTTGGAGGGGTCTTCAGGAGGTGGCAAGAACAGCTTCCTCGGGAGCACCCCAAAAGGAGAGGGGGCGAGTGGGCTCCCACAAGCCTCCCAGCGCTTGCCTCTCCAGCCAAGGTCTCTCCTCCTTGCCCCAGAGCCTGGCATTTGCCTCCTTACTGACTGCACTCTGCATCCAGCAGGTGAGGTCCCCCATCTCACCCAAGGGCCTCAGCCAGAGAAGGGGCCTCAGTGATGCTGGCAGATGACCAGGAAGCAGCCACCAGCCCATCCTGCCTGGATACTAGTGGATACAGAAATTTGTACCTCTCTGCGGCTCAGGAAACCTCTGCCAGCCCACCTGGATCAGCACTCTATGTGGCTGTGCAGCATCCACAGCCACCCCCTCAGAGGCCCCCAGGAGGCCCTCCCACACCAGGCCCAGCTCCCTCTGCATGAGCGATGGCCATGCCTTTCATCAAAACAAACTTCAAATCTCAGAGCTAGTTAAGACGTCATGGAAAAGGGGACTTTTTCTGATTACAAGAATAATACATGGTCTTTGCAGAAAGTTTGGGAAATAGAGAAATAACTCGTGACAATATTTTGGTTATTTTCTGCTAGTATATTTCTTTGCCCACAGCATCCACTTTCTCTCGAAGTCTTTTTATCCCACTGAGCTGTATGCAAGACATTTCCCTGCGCCCTTAAAGATTCTTCCAAGACGTGGTTGTTAATGTTTGCAGCCCCCTCTCCCGTGCACCCCCAGCCCAGGCAGCACTCTTTCTGGGGCCCACCTCACCAAGCAGAGGTGCCCCCAGACTGGACTGGGTCTATTCATTCTATTTCCCAGAATCCACATCAACGTATAGGAGGTTCTCAAAAAACAGAAACTCTGAATGTAGCTCATTAAAAAAAAACAAAATAATTACTTTTCCCCCAGGTGAAACGAGAAGGTACAGGACTCAAGCAGGAAGAACCACAGGAAGGAGACTCTGAGGAGACACTGCCCCAGGTGCTCAGGGACAAACTTTTTATGGAAATTAAGTCCTCCTGTCCCATCCGTTTAAACCGTAGTCGTGGAGATGCCCTGCTGTCACTTTTGATGGATAATTGGTGGGCAAGATCCCTAACACATCAATTTCAAATGATCTCGTCCTCTAATCTCTCGCCCAGTTGCACACGGCTCGTAAACAAATAACTAAAGGCACTTCATGATTTGTCAGGGTGAGAAACTTCCTATCTGAAGAACATCTGAAGAAGACGTAACTGTAGTAAATTCTTCCCTTCTATCAATCATTCTACCTGGTTTTGAAGGCTCAGGTTTTCCTGAGGTTTTCTCCTTAACATCTGCCCTGAAGTTCCCCAGTTGTGAGCTAGGAGAATATAAAAGTCACTGCAGGGGGTCCTCAGGAGGCCGGGTAGGCCACCAGTGGTGGTAGGGACAGGGAAGGCCACTCTAGGGCACATCGTTCTTGGCCCCATACCCAGGTGGGACACCAAGCTCAACTGGAAACTCTGCTATAAAAGCCTGGGAATTGTACTCAGAATCAATGCCTGAGAAATTTATAGCCAAACAACAGTGAGACTGAGGTCTGGGTGACACGAAGACGTTCACCAACAGTGCCAAGAGCCATTCGGGAGTGTGGGCCAAGTGGGCATGGGCAGCGACTGAAGATGACGCTGAAGTCATCAGAAGAACCATCTGTTTATAGCTGGAAGGCCTTAAAAAGGAGCAGTAGAAATAAATTTCAACACCATCCATCTTCTCTTCTATCTATTTCCCTTCCTCTCTGTACTATCTGCTACGTTCTGAATGTCTGTGTCCCTCCGCAAATTCGTATGTTGAAACCCTACCCTCCAATGTGATGGTACTTGGAGATGAGGCCCTTTAGGAGGAAATTAGGTTTAGGGTGGGGTCCCCATGATGGGAGTAGTGCCATACAGACTAAAAGAGATGATTCATGTAAAGCGTGTGGTGTGCAATAAGTACTTAAGGTACGTGTTAGTGGCTGAGCCTGTTTCCCCACCTGTAAAAATGGGAGTAATGACACCTACTTCAAGAGGTTGTTTATAACAATAATTACTTTTTACCTTTATTTAAAAAAAATTGACTATTTGATATATATGAAGGATCGGATGTCACATACATGTTAGTTACAAAGCCCAGTAAAATAATGGACACCCATGAACCCTCCACCTGATGTGAAACGGTCGTGACCCACTGGGATGCATACCAACGCCCTAAAATCTGCTCAGAATTTTGGATTATTCCTTCCATTGCTTTTTAAAAACTACCATTTTATACAATTGTATGAATGCTTAATAATATATTGCTTGGTTTTGCTTGTACTGGGAATGAATCCTTTGTTGGTTATACATATTGTAAATATCTTCTCTCAGTTGATGCCTTCTCTTCTCACATTGTTTATGGTGTCTTTTCACAAATAGAGGTCCTTAATTTCAACAGAGTAAGAACTAATTTCCTTTGAAGACGAAGGGAGTTACAACGAGGGCCAAATCTTTTCTGGGTTTGTCGGCATCTATCATGGGGTTCCTTTCTCTCTTTTATCAATGGGGCAGAGCCACCTGCAGCCACAGCCCACATGGCTGTTACATCAACTCACTGTACTTTCTCCTTTCTGATTTCTGGATGGACAGGAAGAGTCAGGGTGGCCCGAAGTACCATCATTCCCACAGTCAGTGGTCTGTGTGCCCAGGGCTTCCGTGTCCATGGCTGTGTCAGAGATGCTGGACCCAGGTGCTCAGCTCCCTCTGCCACAAACCCCCCAGAGAGGGGCCGTGACCAGTGTGGGACACTGGCAGTGGGGTGTGGCAAAGGCATGGCCCTGGCAAGACAGAGAGCAGCTTGCAGTGGGGGAAACACAGCAGGGTCTGAGAGTCCTGGGGTGGAATTTCGGCTCTGTGGGACCTTGGGCCAGGGCCTCAAACTCTCTGAGCCCTTGTTTTCCATGATATTTACATGGGGGTAGTTGAGAGGATTAAACATATGTTGAGGCCCTGGCACCCAGCACTGCTTGAGAAATGGCAGCTGCATTGTTTACGCCCTTACATCTGGCAATGCACTTTTCGGGGCAGGAGATCCCACCGGCCGCACAGACAGCCAAAACCATTCTGATATTCTAGTGGAGAAATGGAACCTGCTATTCTAGGACTTCTCCATGCATGTCACAGGTGTTGGAAAGCCTATTTTGGAACAAGAAGAACAAGATGGCAGAAGACATCCAAAAGTAAGTAAAAACAAACAACCAGAATGATTTCCCAACACTTCTCACAATGCTTTTCATCTCAGAAGAGCAGTGACTGATGGGCGAGAAAGAAAGCATAAGGCATTTAGATTTTAATGAAGCATCTATTTCCCCACGGCTGACAAGTTGCCAACAAAGAAAAGGTAAATATTTTCAGTAGAAACCTGCTGTTCCAATATTAGCTTTAAATGTGAATGGCTCCCTGGAAATGCCGAATTGAAGAAAAACAGTAATCATTTCTCTAATGAAAAAGGAAAGACCTGTTTACCATAAATTGTCAGGTATAAAAATAATCTGGGCAAATCATTTGGATGGCAAATTAACTGCCGGGTGTTAGCGTGCCCATGATTGCTGCAGTGCTGGGTTCAGAGCTCATGGCAGCAGGAGACACAGGCCTGGTCCACTCTGAGGACAGGACTGCGGGCATGAAGCGGCAGGAGTGTCGCATTGAAGGAGGGTGGTGCTGTGCAAGACCTGACCAATTTGTGATTGGGTGAACAACTCAGAATGCTCTGGGGGCTCAGTCCCCCAGCAGACAGCTCTGGTTGCGCGCTGAAGCTGCATGCAGGAAAGAACCACACAGGCTTGCCACACTTTAAACCATATATGCTTCCCTATAAAATTGCCTGAACCCAGTTATACTTTAAATGCCCTGGGAGAACTTACTGAAATGAATGATTTTACAAGTCTCTTGGTAAAGTTAAAAAAACCAACAATGCTTTTTTCATAGTGACCCGTCCTTCCTCCCTTGCCCTGTCCTAATTTAGAGCGCGCCTTTCCAAATTACAGGCTTGTATAAGGCAAGGCAAACCTATCGACGTGCAGTGGACCCCGTAAAGCAGCACAGGATACAGATTTCTCCTGAAAACTTTCCGAGGGAACTCAATGTTAAACAGCAATGGGGGAGACGAGAGTGTGCCTGTACGTGGAGATAGGGTCTTTAAACAGGTGATGAAGCTAAAACGAGGTCATATGGGTGGGCCTTAATCCAATATGACTGGTGTTCTTATAAAAAGAGGAAACTCAGACACAGATAACACACAGACCCAGGAATGACCATGGGAGGACACAAGAAGCAGCAGCCATCCGCAAGCCAAGGAGAGAGACCTCAGAAGAAAACAAACCTGCCAACACCTTGATCTTGGACTTCTCACCCCCAGAACTGAGAGAAAATACATTTCAGTTGGTAAGGCAAAAAAAAAAGGCAATGAGAAGAAGACAGACAGACAGACACACACACACACACACACACACACACACACCCACCCCCCCCCCCCCCCCCCCCCCAATACAAGAAGTCAGCTATCAGCCCAGGTTGTTAACATCTAGAGGAAGGCAGGGGAGCAGGACATGCTGGGCCCACTTTTGCTTACTGAGAAGTAATGTATTTTGCCTTCAGCAAATGAATGGCAATGCAAGAGCAACGAACGGCGGCAAGTAAAATTAGATTGTAGCTTCCTGAGACAAATAGGCCTCCCCGACAAATTTTGCTCATTAATCCTGAGTTTATTTTAGCAAATCCACAGAGAATTGGTTTTTGGTTTTTCTGCCATTGGAGCTACAGTACATTCTGTTCTACCAGCAGCCATTCTGGGCCAAGTGAGGTTTCAACAGTTGTTTAGAAATGCTACAAACCTAAAAGGTTTCTGTCAACTCTCATTATCGCCTAAGATAGCAACAGAGCTCTCAAATCTCTAAATATGCCCATACATGACAACCTTGTTCTACGAACCCCAGGCAGCTGCGGTCTGCCGAGTCGTCAAGGCACATCTAGATTTACCACCACCACACGAAGTGCTTGGAGACCAGCAGCTAATGAGCAAGCCAAGTCTCTCTTGGCCGCCTGCTCTGCTCCTGATCTCCCGATGGAGCCATTCCATCTCCTTCTCGAGAGGAAATGCAGCTGTAGCCAGTGGTATACCAGCAAACTCATGGGCCTATGCTGTCATGGAGCCCTGGGTCAATGAGATGAGGCCCTTTCTAGGTAGAGTCCTGCATTAACCATGTCTTATTTTCTGTATTCTGAAACTTTGACATTTGGGGGCTCTGCCGACCCTGGATCGACTGACACCTTGCACCCCAGGGCCGGCCAACTCTTAGAGACAGCAAAGAACTCCCCCAGGAGCACATCTTTCACATGCAAACCAACCAATCCAGAGCCCACGTCCCAACCACCTTCTTTATGGGGCTCTCTGGGCCACTCTCCGCCTGCCATAATCACCCCAAGATATGAGGTACCAGACAACTAGGGACAGCCCCTAAACCCCAAAACTCACTGAAATTATTCAAACTAGCCAATTCTAAGCCTGCTTACCCTGCCTTGCCCATTCTTTCCTGTGGAAACTACAACAATGGCTTCAGGCCACTAGTCCCCTCACCCCCTCTGCCTCCTGACTAGCCTGGTGCTTCCCCATGTGGCCCTCCATGGCGGGGCCTGCCCTCTCCTCTTGGGAACTCTATTCCCAAACAAATTCTATTTAATGCCCATTGTCTCTCGATCTGTTGGCCTTGGCATACCTAAATAATAACGACAACTACATTTTAAATCAGTTCACTCTTTCATAATCAGGTTCTGCTGATTTTTCAAAGAATGGTAAAAACTGGAAGAGCCTCAGCAATTACCTAGAGATTTGGAATCTAGGCTGACTTTCCTGGTCTCCCTGCCAGGGAACAGGGGCCAGAGAACAACAGTGGATTGACCAGGGACACACAGCTATTCAGTGAGAGGTGGTAGCTTGGACACCGGACAGAACAGCACACTTCTGAGATGGATGGGGCACCCAAATATCCACCCTGCAAGTGGGGACAGCAAGGAACCCTGAGAGGATTGCACTTGTGACAGAGGAAGTGAGCACATGCCCTGAACGAGCCTCTGAAGGAGACAAGACGGCAGCAAAAGTAAGACAATCACACCACCACGAAAATCAGACATTTCCTCTGCCATAAACAGGACTACCTGAGAGCTTGTCATTTGGACTTGAATATGTCTCTCCCTGTCTCTCTGTCTTTCCCACATACACCCAGGAGCAAAGCTTCTCCTCATTCACTGTTTGTGAGGACAACCTCAGAAACCTGGACTGTGTAGCCCAAGGCATTCAAGAGTCAAGTCTCACTGTCCTCTGGGGGTTGCTGCAGCAGGGCAGCCTGGGGACGGCATGGCCACCAGGGAGACACAGGGGTGAGTGAAGGAGCTATGGCCGATTCTGTCCATCTCCTCCTTCCCATGGCTTAGCCTAGTGATGCTCAGACCCAGCAGGCAGGGGCCTTTGATGAGAATGGGGGGGGGGGGGGGGGGGGGGGGGGGCCCCGGGTGGCGAACCCCAGCTCCCTGAGAGCACCAGTGCCTTGATAGTAACTGCCCACATTCACCAAATCCCCCAAACCTCCCAATGCATCTTAAATCATTGCAGTTGAAAATGCACTTGGAGCCTTTGAAGATTAATCTGCAGCTTAAACTGTCCTCTTAAATGCTCACAAGCCTGAACTGCTTAATGGAAACGCTAATGAGATTGAATTCTGTGACTCTGAATTAACATAATTAACTAATTTATGGTTATGGATTAATTTAGCTGTTATGTAGTTAACATTTTCATGTTTTGAAAGGAAAAACATGATTCAGTTCCCCAATCAAAATATGGAACAAAAACACCAACAGAAATTTGGCTGTTGCTGTTTTCCTTTCCAGAAACGGAGTAAACACAGGCTGAAAAGATGTGCACACTTCTGAGGCCTGAGCAGGGGGCGGTTTCTGTGTCAAAGCATCTGCCAGGCCCAGAGGGGTGATCTAGGCAGCCTCCAGCTGCCCTGCTCCTTGCTGCCTGCTCCTGAGCAGCCTTGGGATCCGCCCCTTGGGCTTGGTGCTTCTCTGAAACTAGAAGCAGGGTGTGCGGTACCAAAAACACTGCATCCCAGGTGACCCTGGTCCCGCTTCAGGAACACGTCTGACTCTAGTTAAGCACCAGCACAGGTGAGGAACTTGCCAAAAGCTAGGCGCCTCCTAAAGCTAAAGGGATGATGGCTTCACTTGCCTGCCCCACAGGTTGCGGACTTCCCTGACAGCAAGTTCTGCTCAGGTCTGGGTGGACACTTGGATCCCCAGAGAGCCTGTCTCACAGGATGCTGGGAGGCGCCCTGAAGCCAGAAGGACCTGACGCAGTGACCAGGCTCACACCATCAGCCTGCACCCCTCTGGGCACCAGCAGGAAGGGCTCTGTCCCACGGAGCTGAGCTTGTAGGTGAGCTGCTGCTGCTGCGGAGCTCATGGCTGGTGGATGCAACTAAGTCTGGGAGCTGCCCACCACCAATGCCAAACAGAAGCAGGTGGGGTAAGAGCAAAAAAGCATTACAGGGAGCGAGAAGGAGGCAAACTATGAAGAGGGCTGAAATTATTTTTGAAAGGTTAACAGAGTGAGAGAGTAAAGAAAGGTTAAATGAGAAGAGAAGCTAGGATGATCTCTATTCCTTCTCACTACCTTCCTATGTTATTCCCCGTTATCAGAGGAAGGTTGAAATGTTGAAATGCATGGCTTCATATATTTTAGACCAAGAGAGGGAAGTAAGAACAAATTATTCTCAGAGGGAATATGAATTTGTTCAAGGAAAAGAATACACGTGCACACCATGGAACCTTCCTTTCTACTTCTGTTCCTGCTCACAGAACTTGGTGGCAGCTGTCCTCATTGGGTCACCACTATGTCGTGGCATCAGAGAGCTACAACTGCAAAGGGACAATCCAGGCCTCAGGTCAACGGGCTTGAGTTCATGTCTCAGCTCTGCCTCCTAGCAGCTGGGTGAACCTAGACGTGGTGGGTAACCTTTCTGGCTGTCAGTTCCCCCTGGTGTAAAATGGCCATGATAATATCCAGCTCACAGGATCTTTCTGAGGATTACATGCAAAGATGAGGATAAGTCTGGGGTAGCATCCAGCAACTAACAGCCATCAGTGATAGCTGTTGTGATCATCACAATAAAAATACTAAAGAGACCAGACCATGAAGGGAAATTGAGCACTTGGTCTACCTATCCTCAGGACCCAAATCCCTAGAACAAATCTGTATGGCCCTGAAAACAAGATTGGCAGACAAGATGTTCTGAGGAACTCTAGAAAGACAGCAAGCAGACTGGATTGGCCAGCAGGAGTAAGCAGTGTCCCAGGGAAGAAGACTTCTGCCGAGGTAGAAGCAATTCTAGAAGCACTTGCAATCTCGAGGCCTGGTGTGCCAGGACAGGAGGGGCCCTGAGCAAGCATCAGGGAGAGGAGCTGAGGCAGCAGCAGGTCAGCTGCCTCCTCCTCCTCCAGGCTGAGCAGCGAGCGGACTCAATTCAGAGGCTAACACAGAGAAAGAGGGCGTGAGGCCAGAAAGGTGGTACAGTGCCCTGGGAACAGGGAGTCCACCCACCACCTGCCAGAAGCAACACTATCCCATAGTAGGTCCCTCCTGCTCCCACGTCCCAGACAGACCCTGCCAACAGAAGTGACAACCACCGCAGCCTAATAGGGATCTGTGAGCACAGACACAAGTGGACAACCAAGAATCAGCAAATATCAGAGGAAAACTAACATCGAGAAAGAAAACTACCAAATTAAAAAGCTAAATAAAACAAAACAAAAAAAATCAGATGAACCCAAGGATACAGGATTAATATCGCAAATGGGAAAAAAACTTCAAAATAAGTATCATTAACATCTTTTTTTTTTTTTAAAGATTTTATTATTTCCTTTTTCTCCCCAAAACCCCCCAGTACATAGTTGTATATTCTTCGTTGTGGGTCCTTCTAGTTGTGGCATGTGGGACGCTGCCTCAGCGTGGTCTGATGAGCAGTGCCATGTCCGCGCCCAGGATTCAAACCAACAAAACACTGGGCTGCCTGCAGCGGAGCGCGCGAACTTAACCACTCGGCCATGGGGCCAGCCCCAACATCTTTAAAATAATGCAAGAAGGTACTGCATCTGTTAAAAATCAACAAGAAGACTTGTGTTTCCAGGAAGATGGAGGAGAAGCACTTCTTCCCATTCTTCCTGCTAGGAAAAGTCAAAACCCTGGACATTATATATAAAACAAACAAACGACTCTGAAAGGCGGAGAGCTAGTGACCATGGGACCCAAGGAACAACATGGTAATAAGTTCCCTGGGATTCTTATTGTCTCACATAACCCAGACTTGGAGGTGAAGATGCTGGCAACCTAGAAGTGCCAAAGGAAGCAGACCAAAAAAGAGTCCCAAGCAAGGCCTGCTCCCTCCAGCTAAAGGACCAGGAAAGGGCAGCCCAGCAAGACAGAAACTTCCTACACAATAGCCGCTCTAGGGTAGACAAACACCACAGACAACACTGTGGCACCACACTCACCCACAGCAGTAAAGGCCAAGCCGGGAGCCTAGACCTGCACTTTACAAGGCTGTAATGAGGAGTCCCAACACCCCTCCTAGGCGATGTCAAAAAAGGGCAAGTAACAGGACTTTTTCCCTCCCAACCAAAAAAGAGACTCATCCCCATGAGGTCAATGAAGACTCTGTGGGGAGTCTGGCCTTCCTACCTGGAAAGGTGTCCTTCTCCCGACCCACTGGGGTGGTATCAGGAGGCTCGGTGGAAAGGCAGAACTTTCATCATCAACCACAGTAACAAGGTGACTGCACTATAGTGTCAGTGGAGGCCACATGGGGAGCTGGAACTCCCACCCATTCAGCATTAAGGAGAAATCCTCCTACTCCCCGGTGTATGAGTGAACAGCCTGGGATGTCTACCTACACCTGGCAATAATGAAGCAGTGGGTCTCCCTTCCCGTGCCTAGCAGTGTCAGAGAAAGCCATCTAAAATAGAAGGCTTAAATAAGACCCAGAGCTTCCTAATATAATACAAACACGTACAGGTTTCAATCAGAAATCACACATCATACCAAGAACTAGCAAGATCTCAAATGCAATGAAAAAAGGCAATCAACAGATGCCAACATCAAGGTAAAAGGGATGTCAGAGTTATCTGACAAATATTTTAAAGCAGCATGATAAATATACTTCAATGAGCCATTATGAATAAGCCTTAAAAAATGAAAAAATACAAAACCTCAATAAAGAAACAGAAAGTCTCAGCAAAGAAAAAGAAGATATTAAAAAGAACCAAGTAGAAATCTTAGAATTGAAAATACAATAATCAAAATAAAAAACTCAGTGAATGGGCGCAACAACAGAATGCAGGGAACAGAGGAAAGAAAGAGTGAGCTGGAAGACAGAACAATAGAAATGGCCTAATCTGAACAACAGAGAGAAAACAGACTAAAAAATAAAACAACAACAAAAACTTCAATCAAATGAACAATCTCAGAGACTTGTGGAACTATAACAAATTATCTAACATTTATGTCATTGGATGGTCTCCCAGAAGGAGAGGAGAAAGAAGGCAGGGCTGAGAAAGTACTGGAAGAAATCATAGCTAAACCCTATCCAAACTTGCAAGACACATAAACCTACAGCTACAACAGGCTTTCCTTCTCCTCTCGAATTTTCTAAATTATGTTTGATGATTAAAGCAAAAATTATAACTTATGTGGTTCTAAATGTATGTAGAGAAATTAAGACAATTATAAACAGGAGAGGGTAATAGGATGTTAGAGAGGTAAGGTTTCTATACCTTACTCAAGTTGGTAAAATGACAACATTCAAAGACTGTGATATGTATATATAATGTAATACTAAGAACAGTCACTAAAAAAGCTATACAAGAAGATACACTTAAAAGGACTACAGATAAATCAAAATTGAATTCTAAAAAGTATTCAAGTAACCCATAGGAAGGCAGGAAAAAGAGAGAAACTAAAAACAGAGACAACAAACAGAAAACAAACGATAAAATGGCTGACTGAAGTCCTAACAAATACACTAAGTGTTGGGCCAGCCCCGGTGGCCTAATGGTTAAGTTCAGCATGCTCTGCTTCAGTGGCCTGGGTTCAGTTCTTGGGCACAGACCTACACCAGTTATCTGTCAGTGGCCATGCTCTCACCACAGCTCATATACCAAAAAAAAAACAAAGGAAGACTGATAACAGCTGTTAGCTCAGGGTGAATCTTCCTCAGGAAAAAAAAAATTACATTAAGTGTAAATGGCCTAAATACAGCAATTAGAAGACAGAGATTGGCAAGGCAGATTAAAAAAAAAATGGCCCAAATATATGCTGTAATAAGAAACTTCAAACATAACAAAATAGGCAGGTTGAAAATAAAGGTTGGAAAAAGATATATCATGCAAAAATTGATCAAATGAAAAAGAAGTAGCTACATTAATATTATACAGACTTCAGAGCAAAGGAAATTACCAGAGACAGGAAGAGACATTTTCTAAAGACAAGAGGGTCAACTCAAAAAGATATAGTACTCCTAAATGTATAAGCACCAAACAATAGAGCTACAAAATGTGTGAACAAAAACTGATATAACTTTAAGAAGAAACAGACAAATCCACAATTATACTTGAAGACTTCAACACTCCTCTCTCAACAACTGATACAACAATTAGACAGAAAATCAGCAGGGATACAGAAGAACTTAACACCATCAACCAACAGGTTCTCACCAACATTTTGAGAACAGTCCACCCAACAACAGGAGAATATACGTTGTTTTCAAGTGCCCACAGAACATACACCAAGACAGACTAGATCCTGGGCCATAAAACAAACCTCAACAAACGTAAAAGAATTGGACTCACACAGAATGTTCTTCACCCACATGGAATCAAACCAGTAATCAATAACAGAAAGATAACAGAAAAATCGCCAAACACTTGTAAACAAAACAACACACTTCTAAATAATCTATAGATCCAAGAGGAAATCTCAAGGGAAGAAAAAAACACATTGAACTGAATGAGAATGAAAATACAGTTTATCAAAATCTGAGGCATGGCTAAACCACTGCTGAGAGGGAAATTTATAGCACTATTTTCTACACTAGAAAAGAGAAATCTCAAATAAACAACCTATACCACCCACTTCAAGATCCTAGAAAAAGAAAAGCTAAATAAGCCCAAAGCAAGAGGAAGGAAGGGAATAATAAAAATAAGGGCAGAAAACAATGACACTGAAAACAGAAAAACCCTAAAGAAAACAAGTGTGACAAAGAGCTAGTTTTGTGAAAAGATCAATAAAAATTGATAAACTTCCAGCAACAATGACAGAAAAAAACCCAGAAGACACAAATTACCAATATTAGGAATGAAAGAGAGGATATCACGACAGATTCTACAAACATCAAAAGTGTAAGAAGGGAATCCTACAAACAACTCTACACATATAAATTTGACAATTTAGACAAAATGAACCACTTCCTCAAAAAACACAAACTACCACAACTCACCCAATATGAAACAGATAATTTGAATAGCCCTGTAACTTCTCAAGAAATTGAACTTGCAATGTAAAAATAATCTCCCAAAAAAGAGATCTCTAGGTCCATATGCTTCATGGGAGGATTCTACTAAAAGTTTAAAGAATTACCATCAACTCTACACAATCACTTCCAGAACATGAAAGAGGGAGAAACACTTCTCAATTCATTTACTAAAGCTAACATTATCCCAATACCAAGACCAGACAAAGACAGTACAGAAAAAAAGGAAGAGAAAAAGAAAATTACAGACCAAAAATCCTCATGAATATAGACACAAAAATCCTTAACAAAATATTAGCAAACAGATTCAGTAATATATGAAAAGAAAACACTATGACCAAGTGGAGTTTACTTCAGATTCAAAATTGGATTAATATTAAAAAATCAACCAATATAAACAACCATCATAACAATCAAAATAAGAAAAATCATATGATTATTCCACTCAACGTGGAAGAAGCAGTGACAAAATTCAATACCCATTCATATTTTAAAAGCTCTCAAACAACTAGGAATAGAAGGGAACATTGTCAACTTGCTAAAGAACGTCTACAAAAACCTACAGCTAACCTTTTACCTAATGGGGGAAGTCTGAATGCTTTCCCCCTAAAACCAGGAACAAGGTAAGGATGTCTGCTATAGGCTGGAAGTTCTCACCAGGGCAATAAGGCAAGAAAAGGAAATAAAAGGCATACAGATCAGAAAGAAGAAACAAAACTCCCCTTATCTGCAGGTGATATTAACAAGTACAAAATCTCAAGGAATCTATTCTTAGGACTAACAAATGAGTTCAGAAAGGTTGCAGGACACGAGATCAACATACAAAAAACTTATATTTCTGTATATTAACAATAAATACATGGACGTTGAAATTAAAAATACAATGCCATTTACTATCGCTTAAAATAAAATGAAACAGGGGCTGGCCCCGTGGCCGAGTGGTTAAGTTCGCGCGCTCCGCTGCAGGCGGCCCAGTGTTTCGTTGGTTCGAATCCTGGGCGCGGACATGGCACTGCTCATCAGACCACACTGAGGCAGCGTCCCACATGCCACAACTAGAAGGACCCACAACGAAGAATATGCAACTACGTACGGGGGGCTTTGGGGAGAAAAAGGAAAAAATAAAATCTTTAAAAAAAATAATAAAAAAAATAAAATGAAACACTTAGGTGTAAATCTAACCAAACATGCATAAAACTTGTATAGTGAAAGCTACATAATGCTGATGAAAGAAATCAAAGAAGATCTAAATAAATGGAGAGACATACTGTGTTCACTAATTGAAAGACTCAACATAGTAAAAATATCAACTCTCCCAACTGATATACAAGTTTAACACAATCCTTACCAAAATCCCAGCAAGATTTTTTGTGGATATTGACAAGATAATGATAAAACTTGTATAGTAAGGCAGAAGAACTGGAATAGCTAAAATAATTTTGAAAAAGAAAAATAGAGTGGGAGCAATCAGTCTACCTCATTTCAAAACTTACATATAGCTCCAATAACGAAGACTCTGCACTGGCAGAGAGACAGACACACAGATCAACAGAACAGACAGAGAACCCAACAATAAACTCACGCAAACATATCCAATGACTTTTGAGAAAAGTGCAGACAACTCATAGGGAGAAACACAGGATTTCAACAGCTGGTGCTGGAGCAATTGGACACCCACAGGCAGCAAAACAAAACCACATTAAAACCAAAAGCCCTTGACCTAAGCCTCACCCCTGACACCAAATTAACTCAAAGTGGATCTCTCAAAATGGCATTCAAAATGTAAAGCCTAAAACTATAAAACTTTTAGGAAAAAACAGAATATCTCCAGAATCTAAGATAGGGCAAAGAGTTCTTGACTGATACCAAAAAAACATGATCTATAAGAGGAAAAATAGATAAATTGGATTTCATCAAAATTAAAAACTTTTACTCTGAAAAGACCTTGTTAAGGAAGCTGAAAAGATAAGTTACAGAGTGGGAGAAAATATTCACCAACAACATAATCATCAAAGGACTAGTAGCTAGAATATATAAAGAACTCTCAACGCTCAAAGTTAAAATCAAACACTACAGTTAGAAAATGAGCAAAAGACATGAAGAGACATTTCACTGAAGAGGATATATAGATAGCAAACAAGCACATGAAAAGATATGCAACGTCACTAGCTTCAGGGAAATGCAAATTAATCAGATATCACTATATACCTGTCAGAATGGCTAAAATAAAAAACACTGATGATACCAAATACTGTAAGCTTATAAAGAAACTGGATCATTCATACCTTGCTAGTAGGAATGCAAAATGGTACAGCTTCTCTGGAGAACAATTTGCCACCTTTAAAAAAAAAAACTTGTAACTAACATACAACCCAGCAATTGCACTCCTGGACATTTATCCCAAAGAAATGAAATTTATGTTCACACAAAAACCTATACAAGAATGTTTGTAGGTGATTTTCTAGCCAAAAACTAGAAACAATCCAGGTGTCTGTGAACAGGTAAATGGTTAGACAAACTGTGGTACATCCATAAACATGGAATACTACTTATCAATAAAAAAAGGACCAACTACTGATATACACAATGACCTGGATGACTTTCCAAAGAATCATGCTGAGTGAAAAACACCAATCTCAAAGGTTACATAGTATATGGTTCCATTTATATAGCATTCTTGAAATGACAAAATTATAGAAATGGAGAATAGATTAGTGATTGCCAGGGGTAAAGGAGAGGGTGGGGCAGGAGTGGGTATGGCTATCAAAGGGCAACATGAAGGATCCTTCTGGTGATGAACTGTTCTGCATCTTGACTATATTACTGTCAATATCCTGGTTGTGAGACTGTACTGTAGTTTTACAAGATGTCATCATTACAGAAAACAGGGTAAAGGATACACTAGATCTCTGTGCATTATTTCCTACAATTGGGTGTGAATCTACAATTACTTCAAAGAAAAATTTTATTGAAATTAAATTAATTTATTCAAATTAAAATTTTATTGAAAACATCAACTAGAAATTCTAGAGGGTAAATTATTTTCAAAGTTTAAAAATATCAGAGAGCTGGAAGACTGAGTTTAGAGATTCTGCCAAGACCCAATAAAAGGGATCAGAGGGATGGAAAGTCCAGAAGAAAGTTAAGAGGCAAAGTTCTAGCATCTGTCTAGTCAGAGTTCCAGGAGGATGGAAGGAGGAAAAATAAAGCAAAAGAGTCAAATAAATAACAGAAGAGTTTCCTGAAGCCAAACACACAAGTCTTTAGATTTTAATCTCAAATCTCGAATCTAGAAAAAAGTGACCAAAGAAACTGACCCACCTTTCGAGTTAAGCTCACATAACTGTTGAAGGCTAACGTAAAACTGTTAATGACTTTTAAGAGCTCACTGAGGGCCAGGCAGGAAAATGAAAACAAATGCACATCCAGACACACAAGGTGAAATCCTAGTACGATGAAAGAGAAAAACCCTGAAAGTTTCTGGAAGAAGCAGCAAGTTCTCTGAAAAGGGCATTGACCCTCATCAGCAACACTGGATGCCAAAAGACCATGGGACAATATTTTTAAAATTCTGAGTGAAAATTATTTTGAACATAAAATCTAAACCCAGTCAATTTTATTGGGAGAAAATAAAGACTTTACGGACTTGGGAAGTTTACCATCTAAAAAACCATCCACATATATGGCAAGCACTCAAAAATAGCTTTTGGAAGAATGAATGATTTAGTAGAGGAGAGAACCTAGTAGAATAGAAAAAAATTGACATAAACGAAAGACAAGATTAAAGTAACAATGGTGACCAAAGAAAATGGTCAACTGGATAGTTAAGCTCACATAATTGTCACTGCATAATGTGAAACCGTTAATAACAACACGGACTGAAAATCCTGGATGATCTCAATTTTGGGAGGTAATGAAGGAGAGGAGAAGATGCAGAGGAAAGTGGAACCATGGTAAAGTTCTTGTTTTTCTCAGGAGGAAGGGTTAGGTACTGATTAATGCTAAATATTGCAGAAAAATATAAATTCAAATATGTGTGTTGCAGGGTATTAGAAAAACAGAATTTGAATGTAAAAATTTCAAGCCATTAGAATGAAAGAAAACCAGAGAAGAACCTACATCTATCTATCAAAAGGTAGGTAAGTAAAAGAAAGAAAAACAGTGAAAATAAGTAAGTTAATTAGTTAATTAATTAAAAAGAGAAAATACAATAACAGAAATAAATCCAAACATATCTGAAATCAGAACATGTGTGAATATATGAAATTCCCTCTTTAAAGCAATTCTTAACATTGTACAAAAAAATAAAATGAAGCCAGGTACATGCTACTTACGAAACTAAGGTTAAAAATAAAGGGATAAAAACCATATGAGGAAAGTGATGATAAAATAACTTAGCAGGTGTGCCAATATTAATACCAATCAAAGAACAATTTCAGGCCAAAAGAATGAGACAAAGAGAGGATTTCTATATTGATTAAAGCAAGATTCATTACACAACAAGAGATGATAACTCTTGTGCACCTTGTAACATAGCTAAGAAATGTATACACCAAAAAACTGAGAGAAATTGACAATTCCACAATCATCATGGAGACTAAGATCCCTTCTTAGAAAAAGACCAGGTAGACAAAACACAAGACTCCTGAACTTTTGAATGAGCTTGACCAAGTCCTCAGGTGACAAACTCGGATGCCTACAGGCACCAGGCGGGCAAGATAAACAGTAGAACTGGACAGGTCTAGTAAACCGGGCCATGAGGGTGACCGGTGAAGTGCAGCCTTTGAAGGAGCAGTCACTATGCAGCCCCAAACTGTTGCCATGAATGAATGAGGGCCCAGCATGGTCGGAGCTTCTGATTTTTCAAGAGAAACCCACATCCATATTTTTACATAAAATCTCTTGATTTGTAATTGTTTGCTCAAGTTTTTAAAAAACACTTCTGTGAGTCACACAAAACACATCTGTGGGCCAAGGCAGCTTGTGGGTCACCAGCTGCAACCTCTGGTCTAATTTACATAGATTTTTGTACTCAATAACCATAGAATGAAAATACTCGTCGAACACCCATTGCAATATTTACAAAACTTGAACGTGTATTAGACCACAAAGAAATTCTCAATAAATTCAAAAAGGCAGAAATTATACAGAACAGTCTTTGATCCTGATGCAAACAAAGGTAAAAATTAGCAATAAAAGGAGCACGAAAAAAATCTATCTAATTGGAAAAAATTTTAAGTCTCTTATAAATAATTCTTGAGTTAAAGACAAAAATCAAAGCTGAAATCAAAAATTATTCAGAAATGAATAACAAAAAGAGCACTGTATAATTAAGCCAGAGATAGATAATGAGAGGAAAATACATAAAACATTTATCTACTTATTAGAGCACATCAAAGCCCGAAAATAAAGAAGCAAGGACTCTATATTCAAGGAGCTAGGAAAAAAGAACAATAATAAATATTTAGGGCCAGCCCTGGTGGCTTAGTGGTTAAGTTCGGCATGCTCCATGTCAGCATCCCAGGTTTGGCTCCTGGGCATAGACCTACACCACTCATCTATCAGTGGCCATGCTGTGGCAGTGCTCCATATACAAAAAGAGGAAGAGTGGCAACAGATGTTAGCTCAGGGTGACTCTTCCTCAGCAAAAAAAAAATTTAAAAACTGAAGGACTGAACAAACAAGGAAAAATAGAAAATTATAAATGAGAAAATAAAATAATTCGAACAACCCAAAATATCAAAATACAATAGTAAATAGAGAATACAATAGTAAATTCATATGTCATATATTTGAAAATCTGAAGAATAGATGATTTTCTAGGAAAATTTAAATACCAAAATTCCCTCAAGAGAAACAGAAAACCTGAATAGATCTAGCCCTTTAAGAGTCACCATGTCTGGTCAGATTGATTAATCAGCTCTACCAACATTTCAAAAAACAGGCAACGTCCACAGAATAGGAACTATTTCAGAGCATAGCAAAAGACAAAAAGCTTCCTAACTCATTCTATAAAACCGGCACAATTTTAACACCCTAACTGGAGAGGGATATCACAGAAAACAGCAACTGTAATCCAATCTGTCTTACAAAGAGATGCAAACACCACACACACAAAGTTAGCAATTGAATGCAACAGTGTGTTCCAAGAACAATACTCATAATCAAACAGCATTTACTCCAAGAATGGAAGACTGAAATTTCCAATGTTAGGAAATCAATTACTGTAATTACTACATTAAACAGATTAAACAGTAAAGTTGAAAAACAATATAATTACCTCAATAGATGATTTTTTAAAAAGCATGCAACAAAATTCAACATCCATTCCTGATCAAACCTTTTAGAAATCTGGGAATATAAAAATCTCCTCAATTTAATAAAGAGTAAGTACAGGAAACCTACAGAAGACATCTACAAATGGTATAACGCTAGGAACATTCCTGTATACGTCAGAAATAAAACAACAAAACCTATAAACCATCACTATTTGATATTCAGCAGGACTCCTTATATAGTGAAATAAGACATGAAAAATAAATGAGAGTTATTAATATTAAGGAGATAAAAAAACACACCATTATATTTACAGACAGCTTTTATTTACACCTGTCTAGAAAAGCCAAGATAACAAAAAATAATAGCACCAATAGAGTTCATTGAGGTGGTCAGATATAAAAAACTAACACACAAAAATCAATAGCTATCCTACATCCATTTCAGTTATTAACCAATTAGAAATATAATTTTTAAAAAGTCAACCTAGATATAAACCTAACAAGAAATGTATAAGATTGATATGAAGACAGTGATAAAACTTTTTAAAATGATGTTAAAGAAGACCTAAATAAATAAAAACATACCATGTTCCTGGTGGGAAGACTCAATATTGTAAAGATGTCAATTCTCCCCCAATTAATCTATAATTTCCATGCAATCTCAATCAAAATCCCAACAGGATTTTTTATGGAACTTGACAAGCAGATTCTCAAGTTCATCTGAAAGAGAAAATGTGCAAGAATAGCCAAGAAATTTTTGAAAAAGAACCATAAGAGGAAATTTGTCCTATCAGTTATTCAAAAAAATCCTATTAAATTAAAAGTGAAGTGTTGTTTAGGGATTAAAAACAAACAGACTAACAAAACATAATGGAAGATCCAGTACACACAGGGGAATTTAGTATATGATAAGGGTGGCAGGTGGAGAGCACTAAATGTTAATTTTGGGGAGAAATAAAGTTCACACCATTCACAGAAATAAATTCCATATGGATTAAAAGCTAAATGCAAAAAACGAAACCATAAAAGTTTTAAGATGAACTATTCTTCTAAAACTCAGTTATTAGAGGAAATACAGGAAAATGGATTTATCATCTTGGGCTTTTCTAAGCAAAATCCCAAACTCAAGAGTCATAAAGAAAGATGAACAAATCTGACATCATAAAAAATCTTAAATAGATTTTTACTGAAATCTTACATATAGGAAAGAGGCATAAATCATCAACGTATGGCTCTACAACTTAATAAAAAAATAAAATCTCTCTAAAGTAAGAGTTAGGGACTTCCACTAAACACGTAGGAGAAGCCCACTCTCCACTGTGATTCCCAAGGATGTATAATTTCTCCATAAAGTAGGTGTTGCACCTGAGGGCCATATGACTGAGGCATGCATGGCTGGGGGAGTTTGTTTCTTTGCCACACTGCGTTACTTTTACAGCAAAAATGAAAAACCACCTCAACATTCATTATTTTAGAAACAATGAAGTCTGACCAAGAGGCATATAGATACACCATCTTTCCAAGAACAGGCAGCTTTTGTGGCGTGGTTTGTTGGAGGAGAAACAGTGAGTGCCACTCAGCTCTGTCCCCAGGGTGGTCAGCCCGGAATGAGTTAACACTAATTCACTGGTGAGCGAAGGGGATCTCTTAGAGCTATTGGACTGGCAGACGAGAAGGATCTGAGTTCACAAACCAAGCCCTCAGACCCTGCAGCCTGGCTCACTCCCCTGGTCCTCCTCCCCATATGTCAGCATCTTACTGATCTAAAGAGAAAATCCTCATCTCCTCTCCAGTCAACCATAACAACAATCAGAAAGCAACTATCATGACACCTATGCAATGATGCTGAAAGAAATAAGGAAAAAAGGGGAATAATGAGTACAAGAAAATGATGAAAAGCATAAACAAGCATTTCTCCATAATTTCCAAAATTTAACAAAAAGTATGATTTCTCCTGAAGCAAGGGCTCAAAGAGATACAAGGGTTCAATGAAGAGAAAATAAGACAAAACAAAGAGATCAAAAGTGTGTTCATCCTCATCAGGAAAGAAACAGATGGAAAAAATTAAACAACTTTAGAAACGAAAGCCATATTAGAGTTTTCTCTGGGAAAAAGACACGGGTGAAACTGTCAGAGACATGAAGACAGGTTTGAGAAAAATTGAGGAAAAATAAAATGAAAAAGAAACAAAAAGTTAAAAATGGTTAGAAAGATATAGAAGTCAGGAAAAAGAAATCCAATATATGTATAAATGGTACACATGAAGAACAGAACTGAACATATGGAACCAAAAATAGTCAAAGCCATAACAGCAGAAAATTCACATAAAACAAAAAAAAATCCAGATCTTTTTCAAGTATACCAAATTCCAACAACAGCTTTTATAGCATCATCCAGAGGTGGCCCAGCAAAGCTACTAGACTTGAAGGATAAAGGAAGAATTCTAGCCAAGCCAAAAAATTCAGTCCACTACAAAGGGAAGAAATCGGGCTGGCCTCCAATTTTTCTAAGTAATGCTGAATCCAGAAGACAAATGAGTGAAGTTCTGTAAAGATATAACATATAACACAGACATAATGCAACTGTAAAGGCAACCTTCGGACATACTCAAACAAGAAAGAACTGAGGAAATACAGCACCTGTTAGCCTTTCTTGGAAAAGTTACTCAGAGATGAAATCCAGTGAATTTAGAGATGAATCAAAATAAACAACTCAGGCTGCAAAAGCAGTGCTGAAAATGATGGTGGGGAACCAAGACTAACCGACTGTGAGAACCATAGTGACAGAAGGTTAATACTGAACCCTGACAGCGTAAAATCAAACGAACAAAAAACTAAAATTGAGGTGTGGAGGTGAAGAGGTAAGAAGAAACTCAAGTGCTAATTATCTGTTATGGGAAACAAGTAATTAAAAAGAAAAGTAACCCTGGCCTCTTAGAGATTTTCATAACCTTGGGGTTTTATTTTTTTTATATAACAGATAGATATTTGAGAAAACTTCTCATTATAATAAAATATTTATGTAAAGTTCAGCAATTCCTTCATTTCAACCTGAATTTCTTTGTCTTCTGTGAAATTCACATAAATTTAAAAAACTAAGCATAAAATTAAACAATAAATAAATAAAATTCAACATATAATTAAATCTGAAGTCCAGCAATTACTCAGTTGGACTTAGTTTCTCTTGTGTTAATTTGCATAAAGTTAAGCTCAGTATATGTTACTAAAAACAAGTATAGTATGATCAAATGTTAATGAAATAATATCCATCTATCTGTCTATCCACCTATCTACACATACAGTTTAAAGATTTCTGTTAAGGAGTAGAGGTTAAGATTTGGGGCCAGAGGTCAGCCTTTGTTTGACCTTGGGCAAGTTACTTAATCTTTCTGGCCCTCATCTGCAAAGTGAGGATAATAGCAGCAATGATAACATAGTGTTCTGTGGATTTTATATAACATTATACATATAGAGACCTTAGATCAGTGCCTATTATCTAGCAAACACTCAATAAGTACTGGTTATTCCTACTTTCACCAGGATCTAGATGATATTTTACCTTCTTCTCTGTACTCTTCTGTACTTTGACAAACGGTATATATATGTTGGAGTAGTCCTGATTATTAGTAATATTCCAGCAAGAATATTATTTTAAAGATATAATTTGGACAGTGCAACTATTTCTTTCATTTGATTTAATTATTTTTATGTGCTAAAACATAAAAAACGTAAAATTTTATAAAGAAAGTTAGTAGAAAAAATTATCCATTTGTATAAATATGTAGTCAAGTTTTTAGGAACCCATTTGTGGTGATTTTAAACCATACTCAGAATTCTTTGACACTTTTCCATTCAAAAGGTGAAGCCTAATTTCTCTCCCTTTGAGTGTGTTTAGATTTAATGACCCATTTCTAAACACTAGAGTATGACTGAAGTATGTGACTTCTAAGACTGGGTCATAAAAAACATTGCTGCCAACTCTTTCTTCTCTCTCTTGAACCACTTGCAATCAGGGAAGCTAGCTATCATGCTGTGGGGATGCTGTAAGAACCATATGGAGAGGTACACATGGTGAGAAATCAAGGCCTCCTGTCAACAGCCAGCAAGAACTGAGGACTCCAAACCAAGAGCCAAATAAGTGAGGTATCTTGGAAGTGGATCTTTCAGCCCCTTCAACTACAAGCCTTCAGACTACAGTCACAGCCAACAGCTTGGCTGCAACCTCAGGAATGACCCTGAGCCAGAATCACACAGCTAAGCCACTATCTGTGCTAGATAACAAACGGTTGCTGTTTGAAGTAGCTACATTTTGGAGGAACTGTCATGCAGTAATAGATAACTAACACACCATCTATGTAGTAAAGAAATAGAAACCACAAGTTTTAGTTCCAATAATGGGAAAGTAGCTTTTATCACACCAACTCTTCTAAAAATAATAATTATAAACTCTGGACAAAATATTTGTTAAAAAAAACTCAACTTTTAAGGGCACTGTAAAGCAACTAGAAGAAAGAAGAGGCGGGTCGGGGATTCAATTCTTGAAAGAAGGAAGCATATTGGTTATGATCTAAATTAATATGACTTTTGCTCTGAGGAAACTCTCCATTTCTCTTGGTTTAGAGAAGCTAGAACTCAAGCAGGAAAGTACAATCTTATCCTCCTAGGGAGTCATGGGATGGAGTTTGGGACTGCTGGAGCAGAAGGAAATTGAGAGAAATCCCAGAAAGAAGAGAGTTACAGAAGAGGACATATAAACTCCCCTCAAACACTTGATTGACCCCTGAATTTAACATATTTGGGCAAGACTCTAAGAAGTCCAGGAGGAAAAGAACAGCTGGAGGCTGAATGAGCTGAGCAGATATTTCAGCTGCTGCCCATATTCAGCTGGAGTCAACTTGGAGTTTGAGTCTTGTCAACTTAGAGGTCTTGGTAAATCTTCCAGTCCTTCCAGTGAAATACCAGGAGGGTCACGATCTAAGAGTAAAGACTATGTGCTTGGGCTAAAGGATTTTCCATAAGGCTAAGGGCAAATCAGAAAGAGATAAATCATAAAACAATTAATAATCAAGCCTCCGCAAGTTCAGACTGAACTGACTGCTAGAACAAACTCAACAATATTCGGACAAAGATAACAGAATCCAGAGTCTCTGCAATGTAGCATAACAATGTATACTGCACAAAAAAAAGTTACCAGATGTGCAAATAGGAATATGTGACCCATTGTAAAAAGAAAAATCAATCATTAGAAACATATCCACAAAAGACCTAGATACTGGAACTAGTACAAAAGACTTTAAAGTAACTCTTATAAAGACGTTAAAGAGTCTAAAATAAAAGATAGATATAATGGGTGATGAGAAGGGGAACCTCAGAAAAGATGTGGAAACAGTAAAAAACAGCCACATGGAAATCATAGGACAGAAAAGCACAAAAATCTAAAAGTTAACTCCCCCCCCAAAAAAAGCTCATTAGATGGGATTAACAACAGATTGAACACAACAAAAGAAAGGATTAGCAAATCTAAAGACAATGTAATAGGAATCATCCAATTTGAAGCACAAAGAGAAACAAGGATTTAAAAAATGAACACAGTCTCACTAACCTGTAAGGTATATCAAACAATTTAACAACTATAATTGATGCCCAAAGAGAAAAGAGAGAAAACAGAGTTGAAAAAATATTCGAAGAAATTTTTCCAAATTTGATTTAGAAAAAAAAAGAACAACCCGCTAGGAATCACAGCAAACCCCAAGCTGGATAAATATGAAGAAAATTACACCAAAGGATGTTACCGTCACAGGCTAAGCACAGAGAGAGGAAAAAAAACATAAAAGCAGCCAGAGGAACAAATCACGTTTCATAAAGGGGAACTACAATAAGGATGACGACTGACTCATCGTCAGAAACATGGACGCCAGAAGACAATGGAATAACACCTTGGAAGTGCCGGGAAAAAAGCACACCAAGCTAGAATTCTGTTTAGCAAAATTTCTTTCAAAAATGAAGATGGAATAGAAACACTTTCAGAGAAAAGCCGAGACGATTTCTCACCAGTAAACCTGCACTTCAAGAAATACTAAAAGAAATTCTCAGCCTGTAGAAAATTTGAAACCAAATGGAAACCTGAAGCTGGAAAGTGGGAAAGAGCACAGGGAGTGTTAAACATGAAGGTAAGTAGATTTCTTTTCATAAGTATTTTAAAGTCAACTGACTGTTAAAGCAAGAATAACAATGCACTGTGGGTTTATAACATGAAGTCAAACATAAAAACAAAGGATGAGAGTGAGTGTGAACGCAAGTGATCTGTTTTAGGTTCACACAGTACATGAAGTAGTATGATATTGATTCCAGAGAGACTGCGATGTCAGGATATACATAGTAATCTCCTGAGCAACACAACAATAACAAAAAGACATTAAGAGGTACAGCACATGGTCAGCTCCAGCGGCATCTCAGAGACATTCCCTGCTGTGTGCCAGCACACTCACAGAGAGAGGCCATGTGAGGGGTGACTGACAGTTGCTCTGCCCAGGCATGGGCTTGGAGGGAGTGGCAGGAAGAAGGGGTGGCTGCCTGTGTGGAGAGGCTGCAGCTGTGGACAGCAGCTTTGGAGACAGGACTATCACAGGTTCCCTGGGGCAGGGCCTGCCTCAACCCCACACTTGCCTCTCCATGGCCAGCCCCAGCACATGTCCCTTATCCCTGCATGACAGGCTCCATGCTGCAGATTCTATTGTTTCCTCAGCACTTGCTCCATTCCCAGCCGAATCCTCCCATGTGAGGTGCATACTGTGCCTTCAGGCCTCTAGCCTCACTGCATGCTTGCCCTGCCTCTCCGGGGGCTCCCTGTCTGCCCCTGTCACTTCAGTACTTGGTCCTGGACTGTCTTTCACGTTGGCACTGCTCATCTCAAAGACACGCTGAGCTCCTGGAGGGCCCAAACTACGTCTGTCATCTCTTTATTCTCCCCCTCAGTGGTAAGTACAGTATTATACATGCATTTCATGCTCGAAGATATTATGCATTAATTTAAAAATATTCCCATTCCCAAGCCCTGGAAGGAGAGGTGCTCTCTCCAGAATCTGGGAAACTCGGGTAAACAATTTTGCAAAGAATATAGAGCAAATCTAGTGAGAACAAACCATCTTCATTGTGTACTTTCTCTGGAGGGTCTTTATGGACGTGACTCCACTCACTCCTCACCACAGGCCAGGATGTGGTGCTGTCCACCTGCCTGACTCCAGGGCCCCCTCTCAACCAGCATTTCTCAAAGTGTGTTTGTGGTCCACCCTCTGGGATCTTGTTAGAATGCAGACGATGACTCAGTAGGTCTGGGATGGGGGCCAGGATTCTGCATTTCTAACAGCTTCCAATGTTGATGCCGCCAGGCCAGGGGCTTTGGGGAGCCAGGTTCAAACAAGCCTAAAGGTGGAGTCTACCCCTCACTCAAAGCAACATAAGTCATTTTTATTGTTTTTCTGAGAGTCTGAGCAGGAATGATGGAGGAAGCCAGTGACTCCTTGCAGACCTCAAAGCCAGTGCTTTCACAAGTGGCATCTGACCTCATCATCGCAACAAACCTGGGGAGACAGATGCATCATTGCCATTCTTCCCCCACAGGTGAAAGAACCTGGGCTCAGAGAGGTTACATCAGTTGCCCAAGTACACACAGCCAGTGGATGGTGCGAATGGGATTGGTACCAGGTCAGCTTGGTCCTACAGCTCATGGGCAGACTTCTTAGGGGTCTTTACTCATTATCAAAAGCTCCAGGGAGGGGCCAGCCCAGTGGTGTGGTGGTGAAGTTAGTGCATTCTGCTTTGGTGGCCTGGGGTTCGTGGGATTGGATCCCAGGCACAGACCCACACACCGCTCATCAAGCCATGCTGTGGCGGCGTCCCACATACAATGTTCTGGGCACAAATGTTAGCTCAGGGACAATCTTCCTCCCTGCCCCCAAAAGAAAAAACAACTCCAGGGAGAACTTACACATCTCAACACAAAAGAACTATCTACAAAGGAGCAAGGCCAGGTGACAATCTCCTGATTTGTTCTGCAGGACATGCCCTTGGGGGTTAATGCTGTCACAGAGTGACAAATCCCAGCGACTTCAAAGATTTTCAAGGGAAAGGGTAGGCAGAGAGTCCTAATTAAGTAAAAGTTGGGGACCCTCTTTTCAAAACTCAAGAAATTCCCCAGAGAATGGGTGATCCGGGAACTCTTGGCCCAACTTCACCTTGTGCTGCTTGTAGCAGAGCTGAGGGGGCTACAGCTGCCCCCACAAAGGCAAAGCAGGAGGGAAGGCGGCTTCCCAGCACAGCCATGTGAGTGAGCCTGAGCACCTCCAGATGGAGAGATAAGAGTCCCAGGTGAGGCTGCAGTGCCCTGAGGCTACGTGGACAGTCAAGGACCATTCCTGCCCACGGCGTGCACCTGCTCAGTTCCCAGGCTCAGCGATGTGTACCTAACAGCTCCCGGACCTTACCTCCTATCTTTGCATTGTATGCTATGCCCACGATGCAGTAGGAGTTGTTGGCTGAAGCGGCCACTTCTCCTGCACAACGAGTACCGTGTCTAAAGCAAAGGAAAAAATGAAGTTAAGATGCAGCCCAGCAATTTTTAGTGAATTCAGTGCATTGCTCAGTTCTCATGCAAGAGTCAGTTGTCTTTAAGCCAGGGAATGACACTAAAGCCCATTTCCTGCATCCTTTCTCATCATTCTTCCTCCTCTGATGGCCGGCTCTAGGAGGGAGCCATCAAGGCTTCGCACGGCCCTGGCAGTCCTGCCCCTGCCACACTTGCAGGCTGACCAGGCCTTCCACCGCCTGCAAATGGTGAGCAGTTGCTCGGGTTGTCTCTTCCCATACTCCTACATCTCAGGGAGGGGCTCTGTACCCAGCGCCCCGGGTCCTGTGCTTCCCTCCTCCCAAGTTCTGCCTTCCTGTGACCCACGACACATTGCTTGGCATGTACAGGTGCAAGGTAAATGCCTGCCTCACTGGCAGGATGGGAGAAAGAACAAATCAGTGCTTACGCTGTGTCCCCTGTGTACCTACCACCCCCACGCTCACCTCGGGACAGCCCTCCCACCATTTCCAAGGCCATGTAAGCAGAAGCAGAGGAATAAGGCTCTCAACCAAACAGTCAACAGCAGCAGAGGGATTATGAAGAAATTATCAGAAAAACAAATTGCTTTCCTCAGTAATGACCCCATTCTCCAATGTGCTGCCTCGGGTCAGTGCCTCCAGCAGAGGCCAAAAGATGGGCATGTTTAAACACTACATCTTTGAGAAGAGTCCGCAGGGGATTAGAATCATTGATTCAAATTTAAAATCGCCTTTAAAAATCGTCCTGGTCTGTGTGTTAGCCCTCCAGAAGGGAGTCATCTGTCCGTCCCTGGACTTTGTGCAGCCCCACAGCCAGTGCAGAGTCGCAGAGCTCGATGTCTCACCCGGGGACTCAATCCTGCCCTTCAAGGGTCACTGCATAGTGTTTGGATCATTCCTCCCTGCCCCCTGGACGTGTGGCCGGGGAACGAGAGCCCTGCACCCCAGGCATGCCTGCTGCTGAGCAGGAAGGGCACCTTGGGACGTGGGGCTGGGGCCTGTGTGGCTCCAGGGAGGCCTGCAGTCTGCGGTGCTGACCACAGCAGCAGCCGAGCCTTGCTGCACGGCACCATGTGGACACCAGTATTTGAGCCTCAGAATCGAATCTACCAAACATTGAAATTCTATGGAGGGAGGACGCACTCTGGCAAGCGTTGTGTCAACAGTGGGGAGGAAAGAAAGGGCTTTTGTTCTTTTCCTCGAAATGTTTTTTTAAGGATAGTGAGAGCTTGGGACATGGGCATGCTGACAGAGAAAGGACAAGCAGGACACAGCAAATGACCTCCCAGGACCAGGTTTGGAGAACTGGACTCTAAGTCCAGGCCTGCCATTTACAGCCCTCAAGTCACCCACTCTCTCCTAACCACGCCGCCTTCATTGCAAGATGATGTAACGACCATGGTTTACTGAGCGTCTGTGTGTTCTTCACCTGTCATCTCACTCTCCAAACTCTGGAAGGTAGGGAGCATCGCCTCCACAGAATAGCCTCTAAGACACAGAGACGCAATAAGGTTACTCAACCTGCACCCAGCCACACAGCCGGGAACGGTGGAGCTGGGAATGGAACCCAGATTTATCCAGTGTCGCCTGTGCCCCTTCCACCTCCCTCAAAAGGTCATGGACAGTCAAAAAAGCTCATGCACGTGCTCCAATAGGCCAAACTGCTGTCTTAACACAGCTCATCATGGAGACCACCAAGGGTTATCCTTTTAAAACATTCCAACAAGGTTGGGAGTAGGAACAATGTTGGTCAAACATCCATTGCTAGCTGACCAGCAGAAATGATGCCCCTAAGGAAGAGGCTAAATCCACAGAGGCTGCCTTGTGCCTGATGGGCTGTGTCAGGTCTGGATTCTGCTCCTGGGTGAGCTCCAGACACCCGCCAGGCAGCCAGAGAAGCGCCGCCAACCCCATCACCTCTCCAGGATCCCTTCTGTGGGCCAAGTCAGCAGTGATTCTGCAGGGAGGAAGAAGGGAAGCAGGGAAAGAGACAAAGTGACATACTTATTTTCATTGCTGGCATCATATCGTGGAGATGGGTCGTAATCATTTCCGTTGACATCATAGCTCGCGTAGGAATCCTAAGAAATGAAATTTAGTGACTGAAGAGAAATGGCACAGCCTATTACAACCCCGTTTTAAATTATTTTTATGCCTTTATTGGAAATTGGAGAAAAACACACACTTGGTACTCCCTCACCATAACTATCATCTCAGATATATTTTTATTGTGGTAAAATATACATAACAAAATTTACCATCCTAACTGTTTTTCAGTGTACAGTTCTGTGGCATTAAGTACATTCACAATGTTGTGTAACACTCACCAGCATCCATCCACAAAAGTCTTTTCATCTTGCAAAACTGAAACTCTGTGCCCATTAAACACTGACTCCCCATTTTCCCCTCCCCCAGCTCCTGGCAGCCACCATTGTACCTTCTGTCTCTATGAATTCGACCACTCTCGGAGCCTCGTGTAAGTGCAGTCACATAGGATTTGTCCTGTTGTGACTGGCTCATCTTACACAGCATGTCTTCAAGGTTCATCCGTGTGTAGCATGTGTCAGAATTTCAGGTTCACCCATGCGGTAGCATGTGTCCGAATTTCCTTCATCTTATATGTTTAATATGTATGTTTGTGTTTATATACTCATAGTATTCATATAATTTTGCATCTTCCTTTCAAAACATATCATATAAGCTCTCTGGTGTTGTCGACACAGACTTCAGAACTGTCATCTTTAAGGGCTGCAAAATTGTATATCTATCAAACGGATATGATATGATTGACTTAACCACTGTTAGGCACCCGGGTTTCGTAGAATATTGAATGCATTTATCATGTTGAGTATGTGCCAGGCTCTCTCCTTTACATTTATGAATTCATTTAATCCTGATGATCACCCTATGAGATGGTAGTCCTATCATTAACCCCATCTTACAGATGGTGACACTGAGGCACAGAGAAGTTACGCAACTTGCCCAAGGTCTCAGGCTAATAAGTCACAGGACCAGGACAGGAACCCAGGCAGTTTGCATCCAGTTTTAACTGTCATTTTTCTTGTTTTTAATGTTGGTCTGATGATTATCTCCATATACGTGTTTCTGAGATCTTTAGGATCCATTCCCAAAAGTATGATGTGTGACTCCTCAAACACGTGGATGAATCCCTCTGCAAACCCGCTCCCTGACTCCAGGAGGGCAGGAGACAGTTGGTTTCACCAACCTTCCTGAGCACGGCTTTCTGTACTGCCTAATATAATGGGGGGAAATGGCGCCTTGCTGTTATTTTTAATTTGTACTCATTTAATGACTAGCACGGTTGACAATCTTTGCATGTCAGTTCCAAGGCTTGACTTACATAATTTGGGGCCAGGTCGGGGTGATTCCTCTCTATGCCATCATCGAGGATGGTAACCACCACGTTTTTTCCCGTGTAGCCCCTCTTCCATGCTGCCTGGACGTTCATTTCCGAGCGGCAGCGACTGTTCTTGTCACCACAATGCTGTATGCACAGAAGACACAAAGACCCCCAAAATGGACACTCCTCATGCAATGGACAGGCCGTGCACACCAGAGGTGCTCTGATGCTTGCATGTAAACAAGGAGGAAACACTTCCCATGCCCTTTGGAGCGAGGATGCTCTTTGTCCCACCCGTTTCCAGGAAGAGTAAACGTGGAGGGCTCCGGGTGCTTCTCCTGCACCTGGCAATCTGTCTGCCATTTTCCTAGGGCATCACCTCCACGCAGGGGGCTGTGTCCAGGGACTCATTTTCACCACTTAGTCCTACAGCCTGCATCACGTTGCTTTCCTGCTCAAAGATCCCCCTCCTGGGGTTCACGCAATTTCAGAAAAAATTCACAACAATGCTTGTGCTCCTCAGTGTTAAAGTTGTGATTTTACACTCGAGCTGAAGTGTATCTCTTTGGAGTGATCATGAGAACTTAGTTTTTTTTTTTTTTTTTTTTTGCTTGATGAAGATTGGCCCTGAGTTAACATCTGCACTAATCTTCCTCTATTTTGGTTGATGAGTGGTCTAGGTCTGCACCTATGATCTGAACCCACGAACCCAGGCTGCCGAAGCAGAGCATGCTGAGCTTTAACCACCACGCCACAGGGCCAGCCCAGAGAATTTAGCTTTGTTGGGGGAAATTAACCCACCTCAGAAAGACCGCATGGCAAATACCTGGGGGCAGAGAGAGGCCCACGCCCTACTCACCATGTACCACATGTTGGACCAAATGGGGTCGTTGAAATAAAGGGCCTGAGGGTCACTTCGCACCTGTCTCTTCACCCTCCGTTTAACTTCTTGTTGTTGGAGCCATTTCACCTACCAGGAAGAAATGTAGTTACTGTTCATTTTAAAAATGACCTCCTGATTTTACGTAGCCTCTCTGTAGGTGCTACAGGTTTCCTTTTTCATGAATAGCTGTGTCATATTAGATGTTCAGGATGCTAAGTTTCAGGGAGACATTTTCACTTCAAAGTGACATTTGAAAAATGAGAACTTGTTTGCGTACGTGGAGGAGGAAATAGCACCACTTGGACGGATTCTGAAATCATTCTACTGAAAAAAGACCTCGTGAAGTTGCCAATAAATTGTCTGGTGACCTTCGTCCTGAATTAGAAGGAAATACACGTATAGGAATGGAAAGAGCACAGAGAGGGGAGAAGTGGGTCAAGTGGTTATCAGACGTTGGAAGCAAGATGCTTTGCAGTGAAGACATGAATAAGGAAATCACGATAAACCATTTATTGGAATTTTTAGCAGCCACTGGTAACATGGTACCAAAATATGCACAGAGAACACTATAGAAAGGAATATGATACAGAAAATAACAATAGCAGCAATTCCTTGGTGGTGACACTATTGCTAATTTAAACATTTTAAATTATTTTCAGGGTTTTATAAATTTGTTTCAATTGGCATAATCTGCCTTCACAATCAAGGAAAAAAGTTTGAGAGGCAGTATAAATGATATTTAAGAGCAGGAATCCAGGAGTCTAGCTGCCTGGATTCAAAACCCAGCCACACGCTCCCCAGCCGTGTGACTCAGAGCAGTCAGTTAACCCTCCGGGCCTCAGTTTGCTCATCTGTGCAACGGGCATCATCGTGGGTTGTTATGAGGGGGCACTGGCATACGAACTGCCATATATAAAGTGCTCACATCAGTCCCTGGCACACAGCCGTACTATCATCGTGTGTGTGTGTGTATGTAAGAGTTTTTCAAGATGGAAGAGGTTTTTTTCACTTTTAAAAGATTATGGGGAAAAGAATTTCCATGTCCTGAACTGAAACATTTTCTTGCTCCTGCTCCCGTGGTCCCATCTGATTCAGTCCTGCTCCTGCTGGGGCTCAACCCAGTGCCGAAGCCGGATGGGCAAGATTTCGTACTCTGGTTGGGAGCTCCCACCAAGGAGCTGAGACTGTGATGCAGGCTCTGAGGAGGTGAAGAGGTGGCACAGGGTGGGGAAGGTGGAGGGAGGAGGAGAAGGAGGAAGGATGGGAGCCTCAGGCAGGGGGCAGTAGGGGCCCAGGGTGGCCTGGAGGCCAGGCCAAGGTTGGCGACAGAGCAGCCGTGCAGCCCCTGCAGAGAGGAGCTGTCTGAAGTGCCTCTTGAGGAGAAGGAAGGCGCCCAAGGGCCAAGGGGCAAGAAGTCTTCCCTCAGGCCTCCCTCAGCCTCAACTTGCTCACATTGTCCAGAGGGAGGAGAGCAGAACAGCCCCATATGCAGCCTCACATTTAAGGGTGGGGATTGATTTCAAAGGCATCCATGGTCGACAGAACAAGATACTTAGAAAGAAGTATCACAGCCTGTCCCACCACTACTGTGATTTGTCCATAAAACACCAGTATACCAGAAATAGCATAAAGAGCCCCAAAACAATATGGGTTAGGCAATAAAACAAGCCTCAGCCCCAAGTCTTAGCTAATTTATAAGCACCACTGATAGACATCGCCATAGAAAATAAACTATACAATGAGATGTTTTGTCCCTAACACCTTCTGATGGCATTTTGCAACTTCCCCATATATTACTGTCTGAACCAGAAAGCTTTGACTTGGTACAAAATACCTAAGATAGTATTTCCTAATCTCCTAAACATCCTATTATAAAATACAGCGGCCCGTATATCACTAAAGGCTCCAGGCTCCCAGGATATTCCCATCCACCCTGCCTGGCTGACTCACTGCCCATCTTACTAACATTCAGAGCCTTCAGACTGCTCTGCCCACCCGGCTGCACTTCCAATCACAGAGCAGGAGGCGACTCTCTCTTCCAGGCCTGAGTGGATGACTCCCCCAAGTCAGGTGACATAGGAAAGCATGCTGCCAGAAGCCACAACATAATCCCCTGGTGAGATGAAAGAGTGTGGGCATCCTGGCCCCTAATCGAGCTGGGCTCTGGGTAAAAACCCATCGTTAACACACAGTTCTGGGGGTGGGCAGGGATAGCATGGGGTTCGCAGCACAGTTTGGGGCTCTTCCTCTGGTGTGGTCTCGGGGGCAGCCCTCTCCCCTATGACAGGTCATTATAAGTCTCTGACGGCCACCGAGGCACTGCTAGGCTAAAGGAACTAAAGATAATAAATTATTCGCCAGGCCTGGGGCCTTCTGGGCACAGACCCTATGGAGATGGAATCACAGGTGACCTCACAGACACAGAGGCTGATTCAGCCAGTGGTCACTTGGTCTGGGCCTGCTTCCCATTTCCCTTCTCGGGGCTCCAGTCACTACCTTACTTCTCACTCAACCCCCGGAAAGTACAAGGAGTTCCTGCCATTTGCCAGGTCTACCTGTCCTGTTTCTCTGGATAGAAGCTCTGCTTCAGATACCCCTCAGGTTGGAACCCATGAGCCACCTGGACTCTCTGGGAAGGTCAGAGGTGCTGATGACCCAAAGCCAAGCGACTGACACTTTAGCTATCCCACCAAACAGTATCTGCACCTGTCCTTAATAAAGGGGTACCCTCGCATAGGCATGCCCAAGGGTTTTCATTCATGAATTGTGATGCTATTTATGATAAAGGAATACACAGCTTAGGATCTCTAAGGATGTGTCACTCACGGAATTGATTCTGCTGCAGAACTTGCAAACAAAGGGTGAAATGGTGAGTCGGTGATAACGGTGGAAGTCAAGGCTGGGAGGGAGGCTTAACCGTGACTATTTTCTCTTATGCATGCAATTCTCTTTGTTAGAAAAAGCAATGGAAGATTCTTTCTAAGATTTAAAACATTCTTCCTCTTCTGAGAGGGCTAGTACAAATGGGAATTCATAATATTTCTCTGGCAGTTCACCTGGATTGTCACTTTACACTGAAGCTTCCATCACGGTCTTTTCTACGGGAGATGTTCAGACCTTCTCTTGGTCAAAAATGCACGGGAAAGCACAGCAGCACACAGTTATCCATCTTTCACAGTCACAGACACATAGCTCGGAAAATAAGTCCTCAACCCAAGTAAGCCTGCAAATGAGTGAGCCAGGGGCAAACTAAAATACGTTTTGCGGCTATGTATGGTAAGAATTGAATTCTTATGGAGGGTCCGCAACCTTTTTATGAAGAGAATTGACTACTTTTCAAAACCTTCAGATCACTGGATTGAAGGAAGGGGAAATATTACTGACAAGAAAGTTCCTGCTCACTCTACTTCATTCTCTGCAGGTTTTGTAGTGGGTTAAATGGTGGCCTCCCAAAAGCTATGTCCACGCAGAACCTGTGAATGTGACCTTATTTGGAAAAAGGGTCTTTGCAGACGTAAAGTTAAGGATCACAAGATGAGATCATCCTGGATGATTTGGGTGTGCCCTAAATCCAATGACAAGTGTCCTTATAACAGAAAGGCAGAGGGAGATTGGAGACACAGGAAGGAGATGGCCTTCTGAAGACAGAGACAGGTTGGAGCGATGCAGCCACACACCAAGGCATGCCTGGGACCACCAAAAGCTGGAAGAGGCAAGGAAGGATTCTCCCCTAGAGACCTCAGAGGGACCACCACCCCAGTGACACCTTGATTTCAGACTTCGGTACTCCAGCACCGTCAGACAACAAATCTACATTGTTTTAAGGCACCCAGTTTGTGGTCCCTTGGAGACAAACACAGTTTTAAATCATGGCCTCAATCAGGGTTGAGATTTCAAACGTTTAAGAATCCATGAGGCTATCCTGCCAAAGGAGGATCTGGAAGCCAGCTTTAGAAGCTTGGCCAGGTCTCGCCTCTAGTTGCTGGTGATGAGAATACACAGGATCCCAGATGAGAATACACAGGATCCCAGAGGAGGGGCCATGGCGGCTGAGGCTGTAGGGAGGTGCCCTGGGGTGGGGGAGAGGAGGGTCGACGCAGCAGCTCTTTACCAATGTTTTAAAAACTGGAACAGCCAACCTGGCGTACCCACTAGTGCCAGATCTGGCTAGAACCACCACCCACACGGCCCTGTAGCTCCCATCCCAACCACTCTCTCCTCTGCACATAGCCAGGCACTGCACACCTCTCCCCGCTGCCATCTCAAATTAATGGTGTCCCAAAGTGAGTCCTGCTCCCGACCCAGGTCCCACTCATCCTCCTGCCTCTCTTATATAACTCAGCAGCACTAAAACCCACCTATTCCCCAAGTCAGAACAAAGCAGGACTCTTCTCCAACCCTAGTGTCTCACATTCAGTCTCCCTGAAGTGTCAGGATCCCATCCTCGCCATTTATCACCATGGCCACCATTCCCTTGTCTCTGGATGGTCATGTCACTGTTGGGGTATCCCTGCCACATGACAACGCATGATGCAAATCTGACTGCCTGCACCCCACGCTACCCACAAGGCCCTCTCCAACCTGGTCTTCTGCCTCCACACCCAGCAGGGCTGAGCTCTTACAGTGTCCTGCAGGCTGGGCTGTGTCCTGGCTCTGTGCCTTCTGACTGGAATGCCCTTCCTCCTCTCCACTGGGCCAACTTTACTTGTATTCATCTTTTAACCCTCACCACCCTGGAACTAGACATCCAGGCTCGCCAGGGTGGGGGCCCCCCTCCGAGCTCCTATGCCACCCTGCATGTATCTTTACCACCGCCTTTACCCTAATACATGGACACTATTTGTGTAGAGGCCCGCCTTTCCCCTCAGAGGGAGGGATGCGTCTCAGTCATCCTTGTTTCTCCAGCTCTTAGAAAACGCCTGCCCTGTAACAGGTACTTGCTTAGCAAAGATTTGTTGGACCAAACTATTATCCTCTTTCTTAAAGAAAAGGCAAATTGAAAACTGATGCTGGATGAATGAATGCAAAGTTAGGTGTGTCTCAGCCAGAGGCTGAGGGTCTGTCCTGCACCTTGCTCCTCCAGCACTGGCTGCAGTCTGCGACTGGATGGATGTGAGGGTTAGTCTGATTACCTTCCACTCCGCAGTGGCCTGTACGCTCCAGGCGGGCGGAGCTGTGTTTTGAGCACCACACTATTTCAGTGTGCCAGGCAATGCACAGCATACAGTAGGAGCTCATTAAATGTTTCTCGAGCTAAGGGATGAAGTTAAATGAATACACTTCAGCTTACAAGTTATTACAAATACGTAATAACCACAAACAGACTTTTAAAACATACTTCAGAGTAGAAGATTCGATTGAGTCCTAACAACCACCAGATGACCTTTGTCGACTTTTTGTGGAAGACCAACCATAAGTGATTTTGGGCAAGAGCAAAGTTTGCCAAATGCCACTTCTAGCACAAACACAAGTCATATCTCTTAGCAAGTCAGATAAAGGGCCTTGATTTCTTCAAAGTCATATTTTGAAGCTGGAACTTCACTCTGAGTCTTTTCGATTCATCCATTTTTATTTGTACATTTCCTGCTAAACATGCATGCATTTGTCAAGGGAGGTTATTTGCTCTGGAGAAGAGAACTCTAATCATAATCTTCTCACGATTATGTGAACAGCAACACTTTCTCTCTTTTAGGGCATGTCCACTCCAGCTTTCCTCTTGAGAAGTCAAATTAAAATTAGGCATCTGTTGAATGTCATTCTGTAGAGAAGATGAGGTAAAATGTAAAGATGCTATAAAGAGGTGACACTGATGAGCAGGATCCCACCAGGTGGCCTGCGACATCATGGGTTACCACGGCTCCTGAGGAGGAAAAATGTCCAGTGTCATTTGGGCAGGCGTGCCCAATGCAGCCTGGCCACATCCTCTCTACTGTGGGCCCCAGGCACGCTGCCCGACCAAAAGCTGGCCTGGCACATCGGGCCCAGGTGTGAAGAGTGACAAAGCAGGTTGTTTGGTTGCTTCCTCCCATGAGAGAGCCTGAAAGCCCACCTGTGTCCCACCCATAGCCACCACTTGCCTATGCCCTGCCTTAAAGCCCTTGTTTGCTCACAGTGGCACCGCTGTGGCTCACAAAGCCCCAGGAAGTTGGCAGGAGCTGGAGATACTAACGGGGGCTCCAGAGTCTTTGCTCCCAGATGGAGCTAGCAACAAAGGCCATTCACAGAATCCTTGCTCCTACAAGTCCCCATTACTCAAGGGAAAAGGATGCATTTAAATTAAGCTGCTAAACTTCCTTAAAGTACCCACTGGCTTGGTTGTTGAGAGTTAATTCTATATAGGTCTGTATTCCATGCACAGTTGTATCTAGAGCAAGGGACACAGCTCCTGCCAGCTCTCCCTTCTCCTTTTCCCTTGGCATCATCACAGTGAAGCACACTTTATTGGAATTACAGAAGGACAAGGGGAATTCCCTCTACTGGTAGCTTGCGAGTAAGCCAACTCTGACTGCAGACCAGGCAAAGCAGTGGAAGAAGTCAGAGGCCAGACCTCCCATGTCCAGGTGCCACCAAATCCTAAGGCCTCCTCCCGGAGAGAACAGTAGCACCAGGAGTACTGTAGAAGGTAAGCCTCTGGCTCACTCTCTCTGTGGGAGGCTGTGTAGCCCGCTTGGGCTGTAAAGGGAGGAGGGTCAGATCAGCCCATTTCTGAAATCTCTCACACTCAATTGTCTGTGATGCTTAGATCTCGACTCCCACCAACACTGACTGCTCTCAGCACCTTGCTGGGCCAATTTTCAACCAGCTGAAAAGCCAAGAGAGAAGCTAACTCACCAAGTGGTGAATTCAAACAAAGAAAAATGATCTCCCCTAACAAGTGTGTGTCACATTACAGTTTACAAGGTGGTCTTTCCCTCATGACAGGCAATGGTTAATGCATGTATGAAATGAGTGGGGAGCCAAGCTGGGGACGTCTTTCTCCAGAGCTCAGGGCCCCTCAAAGAATTGAAGGACAGGCTTAAGTCCTAGAAAACCCCAGAAGCTGTATGCAAAGTGGCGTGGCACGAACATATGATTTCTCTTTTCCTCTGCAGAGAGGGAGGGTCCACAACGTTCATCAGCTTTTCAAAGGGGCCTGTGGTCCCAAAATGGTTAAGAACCACTGAACTATGCTAGGCTCCTGCAGGTAGAAAGTGGATCAGGGCCTTCCGTGTAAGGAATTGATAGGACTGCACCTGTCTTCCTGGGGGGCAGAGGGGACCAGCTCCACAGCAAGTGATAGTTGAATGGCCTCATTAGAGCCTGTCTCAGTGAGACACCCATGCTCACCCGAGGGTGTCACCTTAGGGTGGGGGGGATGCTGGGCCACTAGGGCAACCACTCAGCTAAAAACTCATGAGCCAGGGTAGCAGGGGAGAGGAAGGAGAAAAAAATCTAAAAGTATAAAAGGTAAATTAAAAAAGTAACAGATATTCTAACTCAGCCTAGACACCCAGTACCCTCCTCTCCCCATGCCATGGAAGCAACTGGGAACCCAGCCCTGTCTCCACTTCCTCATCTACAGCCACAATTGAAACAATGTATAGGCCATTTCTCAAACTCTTTCCATCAAAGCCGAACTACATGAGCCGAACTATATAACCACTGCTTGATATCAGTGAGAGATGACAGTACTCACTCTGCCAATTTTGGAAATGGGACAGTGGGTGTGAAAGTACTTTGGGAAATTAGGTCTATTCATTCATTTGTAAGTTAATTCTTACTTCGCTGAAAGGAAAGAGAAGGTACCCGTGCCCCCACCTTGCTTATCTCCCATCACCACTGGTGGACAGTGGGGCAGGCAGCTAGAGCCCAGCTCCCCCATGTTCACCAATCTGACACTGGTCAATATGTCCAGTATCCAGCCATTGTGAGTGCTTCTGTCATTTTAGGCTTTAGCAATATAGGATTCAGCATGATTAATTTAGGGTCTTCGTCAGAATTTAACCAAGGCAGGCCACAATTTGCTTCTAAAGTAGTTACTATAAAAAGAAATTGATAATCAAAGGATAAGAGCTATAACTTGCTTATGGGAACCTACTCTGTGAAAATTGAGATACGCTTCAAAAAACATTTACTAAGCATCTGTCTACTATTTACTGGGTAGTCTGTTGGACCAGAAAAGGAGTAAAACAACTGAGATGTGGCCTTGGCCCCGGAGAACTTTATAATCCACTGGCAAGAGATGGGCTTGCACGCTTCGAACTACAACATTTTCTCCGCCAGTGTACCCGCAGCCCAGGTCAGCTCACTTTCCCATCGCCTCTGTTGGGTTCTGGAGAAGTGAACGCTCTCCCCGACATCACACTCCAGGCCTCCTGGGAACCATGTGCGGCTCCCTCCAGCCCCGTCCCCACCACTTACCCAAGCAAACTAAACTACTCATTGTTCCCACCAAGCCTGCTGTGTGCTCCTACTCCTGGACCTGCCATCTTGGCACTATTTCCAAAGTGGCCAGGAAAGAGATGTTGTAAGAACAAAAGGGAGGGGGCCTGTGGTCAGAAACATCTGAGAGCTGCCAAACTAGACAGGCTTCTTTACGGTTCTCAGGTGTGCTGGGCACCTCAGAGAGGAGGGACGGTCCACGTTCTCCTATGTCCACGTAACCACTAAACCCTTTAGGACGGTGCATCTTCTGTGGTGGTGGTCAGCTTGGGCCGAGTGCTGGGTGCAGAGCCCCCTGCCTGGACTCTGTCTGGCCCTGCCACTTCTGTACTCAAGTGTCGTGCTGGGACAGGGACAGTAAGCTAAACACACACGATCCCTCCACTCCTGGAGTCCAGTGGGGAAGACAGATGCTAATGGAATAATCCCACAAATTTAGGACATAAAAATACTACTGCCAGGAAGAGCAAGTCAAGTCGGAGGACTCTGAGCCAGCTTCCTGGTGTCAGGGACACGTGAGCTGAAATGGGAGGGTGAGGTCTTAGGGAGACACAGTGTGGGGAGGCAGTCTATGCAAAGGCTGTGCAGGGGGAAAGAGCGAATGTCATCTGAGGAGGACTCTAAAGGCTCCAGGGGCCACAGGGAGGCCAGACCAAAGAGGCCTGGGTAGGACATCCCAAAGGGCAGTGGCACCATCACACATGTATTTCCTAGGCTCTCCCAGGAGGATGGAGAGTAGACTGGGTGAGGCAAGAAAGACCACATTAGGCCAGTGAGGAGGGCAGTACAGTGGTCCAGGCGAGAGAAGACAGGAGCTTGGCCTAGGGCAGGGGTGCAGGTGGGGATATAAGACACGGGCAGGGCGGAATTGTGCAGGAGGTGGAGCAAGGGTGGGTGAGAGATGCTGCTGCGCGGGCCGTGGAATGCAGACGGCACTTCTCTCTGAGACAGAGGTAGGGTCTGTTGGGTTTGGGGCATGCTGACTTTGAGATGTCCAGGAGGCATCTAAATGCAAGTATCGGGCATACCAGTGAAATAATAAAGTGCCATCTTTTAAACTATAGTTTCAAATTCTAACATTTTACCAATTCATAGTAGCCATTCCACTAGACCCTGCAGAGTTGTGCTCAAAACGTGAAGAGACAGCTGGAGATTTCTCCTGTGCCCACGTGAGCAAATCCATTGGGCCCCAGGCGGCAGCCCACCCCTGCCCCCAGCCCATTGTGCAGTTCATCAACCCCGGGATCACTCTGGTCACTTACTGTCGATGTGCTTGTATTTGCCAGGAACTTTTTGTTTGTTTGTACTTCGAATGGCTCTAGCACACAGAACTGTCAGATAAAATTCCATCTGTGGTTAATGGAAAGATCTGCTTCAACGTTGCATCACTGCTGGAAAGAAACCTGAGCTTTGATTAAACTCTGGGGGCAAAGTCCCAACCTACAAACCAGAATGCCGACTCTGGTCCTGGAAACCATTTTCCAACTTCTGAGCTTTAAAGCACTGAACTGAAGTCTCAAACTGAGGGCTCCCACCGTCCCGGAAGGAGCCTCCGAGGGCCTCGCTAATAACATCTTTATCCCACCATTTCCGTCATCAATCTGGCTGAGAACTGAAGGGCAGGGAAGGGCTGAACCAGAGTCATCATACTAAAATGTAAGGGCTGGAAGATGCAGGCAGCAATGCGAACTATACGCCAGCTTGGAACATAATCAGAACAAGTAATTTAAAAAAAATTTGTGAGCCCTTACAGCTATTGGTGGATGCTTCTGTAACATCCACCCTTCTCCAGACTTTTGGCAAAAGAACAAGTTAAAAACAAATGCTTTCAGTTTGCTTAAATGACAGCCCTTGGAAAAACCCAGTGACTGATAGTGTGCGCACTGAGAACAGTCGGGCCGTTCTCCCAAGGAGGGCTGATCAAGAAAGCACTTCAAGCAAAAGGGCCCTTTTCAAAGACGGGCAAAAAACATCAAGTAAAGGTAATTAAGACTGTAAAGAAAACGACCTCACAATTCTGGTACGGGATCAGTGCAAGACACTTACTAAATGTGTGTGCGCACCCACATGACTACAGAAGTCTTCAACCTTCCCTCCCCACATGTGTTTTGTTTTGTTTTGTTTTGTTTTAACAAATATACACTCCATCAGCTTTATGTGAGGTAGGGGTGGACTGTAAATTCCATCACTATCAAAGCACTTTTATACAATATGAAGTGGAGCTAACTAAAATAAAATACCATCTGTATTCGATCAAACTTTATCCTAAGCCCTATAACATTCATTTCCAGTTTGGTCATTCAAATACAATAGCAACTCCACATTCCATGGTCTCTGAATAATACTAAATCATCTTTTCCTTTTCTTAATAATATTAATTACACAACTCCCCAAATGCTAAGGTGTTGCAAAAAATGCTTTGCTAATGTAGGAAAACGTTCTCATGCACTGCAGGAAAAGATAGCATTAAATACTTCGGTAAAACAGATAATTTTGCCCAATATTTAATCGGAATGACTAGGCAGAGTAAATATTAGTCAGACTGACAGCTGATTGATTTGGTTTGCATTAAAACTAGACTGATTTAGACAGAGGTATTTCAGTTGCGACTCTGAATTCATAATCGGTTCTGATGTCTATATACTTTACCCGGGGCTAAAAATTTAATGAGAACCGTGAGAAACAATCAGCCAATCATGTGGAAGTCACAGGCAGGGTGGAACGCACAGGCTGTTTACCTTCTCGCTCTTTCTTCTTTATTGGCAGGATGCTTTGATAGCAGCCCTGCCAGGAGCTTATTAAGAAGCTCTTTATAAAAGGGATTTTTACTTGAAAAAACTTAACTGCATAGCCTTTGCCTAAGAAATCTATCCTTCTTTCACTTTCCTTCAAGGACACAAGTGATAACTGGGAATATTTTGCCCTCAGATGCAAGCTCAATACAGTGCCTTAAACACACCTAAAATGAATGCACCCAGTACCCCAGATGCTGCAGAGGAGGCATGTCTGGGGCACTCCCACCCCACAGGACTCAAGCCCGCCCAGAATCCATCTCTGCCGCCTCCTGCCATCTCACGCCCAGGCTCCTGTGCCCCTGGAGCTCGCCCAAGGCAGAGACCCGCGGGGGGAGGGGGGGCATCTCTACAACCCTCAGGGCACAGGGCCTCACACCCAGCAGGTGCACAATTAATATTTTTGGAAGGCAGAGAAGAGGAGTTGAGTTGAATATCTTTAAAAGTTTTAAAATTTAGTCACTAAAAATGTGATATAAAGATGTCTACAAAATAAACTTGTCTACCAAACACAGGTCAAGTCTCCTATTTTGACTCTGCCTGAGTTCTAACGACCAAAAGACAGCTTAATTCTCAGAAGCCCCCGTGGAAAGGGGACCAGGAAATTCACAGTCCCATTATCATCTCACTGCATGCCTATGTTGGGGGACAGGCCCCCTCCCCAGGCAAACAGCTTGCCCCTCATTGTAACTATCTGTGTGGTAACAATTTAATAATTCCGAAGCCTTCAGATGAAGAACAACCATGTCGTCTTCACAAGAGAGATGATGCTTAAAGTGAAATCGTGGAGGGGCACTGTGGCAACTCTCTTCCTGGCTTAGAAATTTCCTCACATGTTGACAGGTGATGGACACTGTGGACCTCAGCCCCCACGTGCAGCCTCACCGAACCCACGTTTCTTTGGTGATCAGTCTGTGCACTCTGCACACAGCACCCCTTCCACTCAGGTTTACACTGATTCAGGCATCGGGTCTGCTTGCCCTTCTTCAACTGCCGCATCAGTGGGAATGGGCAACCATGCTCTGGCTTGGCTTCTGAGAGGAAAAGAAATATAACCGCCCCTTTGAAAAGCATTCCTTCAAGTTCCATGGTGTGAACAAGGTAGGTGTAATCATAGCCCCATATGATCAGGTGATGTATGTATGAAGTATGTTCAAGTGCCCAAGCACATAGTAATCCCTTAACAAACATTAAATTCCTTTCCCTAAGAGGGAATAATGAGATTAGCATAATGTTTTTTATTTATCTCCCTCTATCTACCCACCCACCCATCCATCCACCTACTCATAAATTAAATTCAGAAACATATACAAGACATGTCTGCCTTGTCACAGCCTAATTACATGAATGAGTTCCATGGGGACCAGTTTCTAATACGCTTGACATCAGACCTCCACAAAGTGACGCCCCGGAGACAGGTGTTTCAAGTCCAGTGCCCAGCGATAAACCGTCTCCCCTACCAGCCCCAGCTCAGTCAATACAATAGGAGCCATGATGGTTACTGGGGTGCCTTGGGAAAACACCAAGAACCCATTCCTCCACGGAAACTTTATTATAAATATTCTCTGGGATTAGCAGAAATAGTTTCATGTGCCAGTTTGGGAGCCCAAACTGACATTTAGCACACTGCTTTAAGAGAAGGCGATGTCCATGTTCTAAAAGTATGATTTATCAAGGGCTACGTTTCTTTGTTGGGGCTGCTATTACTTCTTATGTGAACTTCATTTCATCCCCTTGTGATATATCACAGATTTTTCTATTTACTCCCTCGTTTTCTGTCAGCCCCACCACCCACTTCAACGGTCCTTCTGTGGACAGAGCTTGACACACAGCAGGTATTCCAAAATCATCTCTTGAGTGAATGAAGTCATCGGAGGCTCACCTGACCATCTTAAGTTTTTAATTTCACCAAGTAACGGTTAACTGATGCTTGTCAAATATTAGTCTCAAACTTATGCAGAAAGGAAGTATAATAACCACCCAATAAGTATGAGATATATTAAAACTTAATATGTTAGCTTCTTTGCAAATTACATTTGTTTTAATCTCAAAGATCACATGAATTTTTATGGAAAAAAGGTTATACTTACTGCCTAAGTTTTTAAATTCACAGTAGCCACTAAGACATGTGTTTTGATAACCACAAACACATCCATCTGCCTAATCTTTAATTTTATTAAAACGCTAGCTTGAATTGCCTAGTCTTTTTGCCTTTATGGGTAAGAGTCACATATTTATCTCCTCTAATTACTGTGTATTTTGTTGATTTTTAAAGATTCAAAATACCAACAGATCTATAGTCATTTGATTGTTGCTTCAAACTCAAGTTAAGAATTTAAATTCTCGGCTCTAACAAGGGACCTAAACATTTGGAGCATTCAGATAGTCTGAAATGTAGCCACACATCTGACTTGTTTTATTCAAGGTGAAAATGGAAAACTAACGGCTATCTAGAATCACATTAAAATCCAGACTCAGGCATTTTCAGAATCACAGACCCAAACAGAAAGCAAAAAACACCTTAGGAAAGTATCCTGTACCTGGGGGTCCATTCTGAGGAAGGTGTGAGGGCCTCTGCTACTCACGGTTGACCTTTTAAAGGTTTTGCTATGGTAAAAATGGTAGTAATTTTCCAGGTTTCCAATCTGTAAAACAAGAAACAGGATATTATCAGTTAATACAGTCTTATAAACAGCTTCAAAAATCCTCCATCCCACAAAAATCTTCCCTTTCTCTGAGAGGTCCACGCTGCTCCCCAAGGACACACGCCCTCCATTATGCTTCCCACTCGTGGCTCTGGCAGACATGCACTGTTTATGAACGTGAAGGTGGATTTAGATATTCCTTCTTGGGTAAATAACACTAGGTAGTATTTCCGAAGAAGCACACACTCCACCAAATCCTGCAGGAAGTTCCTATCGTTTAAAGTTTGTACTATCTTGGCCAAGTTTTTTAGACATGAATTAGTGTTCATTTAGGGTCAAGCATCCCTGAAGTAGCTAAGTTGGTGTCAAGTCAGGTCTACCACAAAATATTCATTTATAAACAAACTCCATCCTCTCCCCCGACGGGTAAACTGAAATATCTAAGAATGAACATTCGTTCTCAAGCGCAACAAGAGAGCCAAAGAAAACACAAGGATCCATCTGCTTGGGGATTGTAAAAGGTCAGATGAGAACATCCAAACCCCCCGGGCGTCCCAATTTTCTGCCAGAGGCAGTTTGTCAGGACAGATTTCAGCTTGAGGCTGGATGGAGCCTAGAGAAAAGATGTGGCCTTCAGGCCAGGCTGGCCCTCCCTGTAGCACTGACTTGTCCTCATGTCTGATGACCTGTGAGCATTGGGTCATTGTTCTCAGAAGACCTGATTCTTGTTCTAACTTTCTGGTTGTTGAAAATACCTGGTTGGTGACTATCCTTGAAAGACGAGCTTTATAAATGAAGATGGACACAATGTTATATAGACTCTCACGTCACCCTTCTAAGGCTAAACCATCCTAGTTTCTTTTCCTGCATCTGATTAAAGGGCGACTTTAAGACAAACTGTCTTCTAGAGCAGTTATATTTGGTGATTACAAGCACGGGTTCTCAGTCAGATAAACCTGGTTCAAACTCTGCCCACTCCCTTCACCACCACCACTGGCCGTGTGCTCTGGGGCAAGGACATTCACCTCCCACAAATCTTGATTCCTTATGTGTAAAATGGGGATAAAACCACTCACCCCTGGGAGTTGTTTAAGTAGGACTAAAGTCTACCCAATTCACACAACCTTTGGCTGCCTCCACCTCACTCACAGCCATTTGGCCTGCTATGACCTGAGCCCAGTAGAGACGACCAGCTCTGGCAGAGACCAGGAGGGATGTAGATGCTCTCAGTGGCTATTTCCACATCTTTCTACAGGAAGATAAAGCAGGTATTTATGACTTCAGCCTCTTTAGGTATGTACCACCTTCAGCCCTCATGTCTAGCAGTCCTGGCAGTCTGGCTGCCTCCTGTTCTTGGGTTTCAGGAGACACCTCTCTGTCCTTGAAATAAAGAACCTCCTTTTTCACTTAAGCTTTCTCCAGTGTGCTTCTGCTGCTTACAACCAGAGAACATGGAATACTTGACAGTCATGAGGATTAAAGAGGTATCATCTGTATCCTGCCTGATTTAGTGCCTAGAGCCTAGTGGATGCTCTACACATGCTGATGGGATTGGGAGCTGGGATTCCCTGGTTCCTCTCCTCGGTTCCTCCATGCCCCTCACCAGGTGCAGGATGCTATAGATTTTGGCCAAATCTGAGTCTGCACCCTAACTCGACCCCTTCCTGTGAGGTAATCTGGGCTTAAGACCCTCTCTGAGTCTTAGCTTCCTTATAAAAATAATAGCTGTTACCTTGAAGGGTTGCTTCAAGACTTAAATTATATACGTGTGTGTGTGTGTGTGTGTGTGTATGTGTGTATAAAGAGCTAACAGAGCACCTGGCAGGTAGTAAGCGCCCGATAAATGGTTTTCTGCAATTACGACTCTCAGTTCATCTTCTACCATCATAAACCTCATTATTTCTATCCTATTTTGCACAAAAGCACTTTTATTTCTCCTCCTACAGATAAGTCACCTTGTTCACTTCCTCAACAAAGTTACTTGCTACATATGTCAAAAGGCTCCTCCTGAAGCAGGCCAGGGATGTCATTTAGCAACAGAGGGAATCATGGAGTCTTCACTTACAGCCGTGTTTAATCAGTGTGTTTGCTTATAAGCTGCCACCATCCAGGGGAGATGTTTCACAACTTTTGGTCTGTTAATTCTGGGCATTCAAGTCAATTCCCATTCAGGGATGTGGAAAAACCAAGAGTTGAATCAAATATGCTGGCAAGGGGATGGATAATTGCAGAGCTGCTGACCCTAAGCAGGCCCACGTCAGGGTGGCTCTGGGAGCCATTCAGGGCAGCACCTGGCCTTAGGGCAGCCAATCCAGGCTAGAGGCAGCCAACCCTCTCTTGAAAGGCCAGTCCAAAGGCCATCTAACCCCCTACCTCTGGGTCACTATAACCATCGTTAGCAATGGCTCAAAGGGCCTAAGCTAATGGGAGTTGTTCTCCTTGAGCAATCCAAGGAAAGAACAGATGGCCCCTACAGTGCTGACCAGGCAAGCCGTCCCCAGGGGCAGCAGTGGCCAGTGCCACATTTTTTGGAAACATGTCCAACTGAGCATGAGGACTGAGGGTCTGGGGAGGGCTACTCTCAATGCAAGGGAGAAGGGGACACCAGCCATGGCTGCCCTCCTGTCCCTACAAAGCCAGCTGCAGAAGAAGCCGGAATCTGATTCAGGAAAAAAAGGGTGAGGGAGTCAGGTCATTGATTGTTCACAAATCTGAAAGTGACCCCAAAGGTCCTTCTGAGATTCTGTACATCTCCCTCCACCCTCGGGGTCCTTATGGAGGGGGCTGAGGGGAGGGGAGCAGCCACATTCCTTCCTCGTGACCAAAGATTTGCGAGTCAGGCAAACTCTAGGCCAGATAGTCTGATTCAGGGCATGGGACAGAAAGGGTTGCCTGACACTGGAATTACCACAAGGGTAAGAAAAGGAATGAGGGAGGGAGGAAGGGCTCAGATCCCCGGGAGGGGTCTAGACCCTCTTCCAAGGCACCGGGGGCCACAGTCACTGCGAGAGGCCCTTCCTCCCTAGGGCTCAGGCACTGTGCACAGACTGCATTAATAGGATGCCCCCCAAGTGAGGGCTGTCCTCCCAAAACCTGTGTATATGCTGTGGTTAATAAAATACTAATTCATCCAGAGCGGGGTTGGCAAATTACGGGCCAAATCGGATTCACCTCCTGTTTTTTTACTTCAATTTTTTTTAACCGTGGTGAAGTACACATAAGATTTACCATTTCAACAATTTCTAAATGTACTTCAGTGGCATTGAGTACATTCACAATGTTGTGCAGCCATCACCACCATCCCCCTCCAGAACCTTTTTCATCTTCTTAAACTGAAACTCCATCCCCACTAAACACTAACTCCCCATTCCCGCCTCCTTCCAGCCCCTGGCCACCATCATTCTACTTTTTGTCCCTGTGAATTTGATGACTCTAGATACCATAGGATATTTGCCCTTTTGTGACTGGCTTATTTCACTTAACATGATGTCCTCCAGGTTCATCCATATTATACCATGTGTCAGAATTTCCTTCCTTTTCAAGGCTGAATAATATTCCCTTGTTTGTAATATACACCACATTTTGTTTATCCACTCATCTATGAATGGACACAGGTTACTTTTGGCTATTGTGAATAATTCTGCTATGAACGTTGGTGTACAAATATCTGTTCAAGCCCCTGCGTTCAATTTTTTTGGGTGTATAAAAAACACCACCTGTTTTTATACATAAAGCTTTATGGGCACACAGCCACACCCATTCATTTACCTACTGTCCACAGCTGCTTTCACACAATGATGGCAGAGTTGCATACTTGCTACAGAGACCCTCCGGCCCACAAGCCTAAAACATTTCATAGGTGGACTTTACAGAAAAAGTTTGCCAACCTGTGATTTACAGCATTTGCTGCTGAGCACGTTTTGGGAGTCCACTGAAGTCTCCGCTGTTGAACACGGCTCAAAGGTTGGGGACTACCAGTCCATACGCTGAGGGACTCTGCTTCGAAAGGCAGGTGCAGCTGCAATCCCAGCACGGCAGCATCTCACTGAGTCATTGGGCTGTCCTTTCTCCAGGAAGCCTCCTTGTCAGATGCCCCGGGAGGACACTCCCTCTGTACCCACCCTGTACTGCCCTTTGCCACAGCTCTCCCCCGGCATCAGGCATGGGTCAGGAAGGTGAGGTTTTCATCAGGGGCAAAGGGTCAGAAGGGATCAAGGGGTGGCAGAGCAGGAGGCGGACACACCTGACTGCATGTGGAACACAGCCCAGCAAAAGTCACTCTGGCCCAGATGGTGTGCTATTTACGACGTAGCTGTTTCCTGCTCCCCCCGCCTCCCACCCCATCTAAGCCCTTCTCAGGTTCTCATCTTACCCCCACAGCAGAGTCAACCCCAGTTATGCCCCTCCCAACTTGGGGAGCTGCTCCTCAAGATCTCTGGGTGCCTTCATGAGGTAAGAGGACAGGATGGCAGGCTGGGAAGCCCCCAGTCTCATGTAAGGTCACTCGTGGGGTCACAGCCACTGGCCTGGTTAAACACGAGGGACACCTGACAGACCTCTGGCCCTGACTCACAGAGAAGCACATGGGCAAGAACCACAGAGATGGTTCCATTTTACAGAGGGGAAGACTGAGGCCCAGGGAGGTTAAACCCAATGTTATACTCAAAGGCTCCCGATTCCTGAACCGGCAATCTGCCCACAGACAAACAGGTGTCAGATGACACACAGATACACAATTAGGGTTTAGGATTATTGAAACACTGTTGGATACAACTTCAGTGTCAACTGACAAAAGCTGGAATCATAAAAATAGATAGAAAAGTGGGGGCAACATAAAGACTGTTTAAATTCAAAGTAAACTCCATAGGAAAGATCCTTATTTTTACTTGCCGTCTGCATTAATATTAGAGTAGGTGCTCCTCCCTTGGCCACGGCCCGGGCAGCATTGACACCAGGCCTCACTGCTCCTGTGGTCACCACTCCCGTGCTCTGCGCACCACTTCTCACGCCAGTGTCTAGGCAGCCTGTCTTTATAAACACGGGGACCAGTGGCTTCAACAGAATACCACTGTTTGAGGGCCCTGGCAGCTTCCTCTCCCTTCCCCTCCTTGAGAATGGAAGAGAAACTCCCCCTATCATCCCAGGCTGCCTACCAGTCCTGCTCAACTCTGAGCCTTTCCAGCACCTCAGTCTGCTCTTCATCAACGAGTCTGACCTCTGGTCTGCGAGGTGTTCTTTTTTAAAGTCACAACATAAAACTTCAATATGTTCTTCTTCCCTTTCTTTCCATCGTATTTGCACAATGCATTAATTAGAGCCAGTCTTTTAGTACATCATCCAAGAAAATGACAATCTGCTGAATATGTAATGCTCATGTCTCTTCACTCAACACTGATATGTAATTATACACATTAGTTGATAAAATTGGTAACATCATTAAAACATCATTAAAAATCATGCTAAATGTTCTTGGTCAGAACGTTGGAAGAAATGAGATCAAAGCACCCACAGTGAAGAGAGTTGAACGCAGTTTCTCTGTAACAGGATACTCTACTAGACATTTAAAAAAAATCTAGGGGGGCCAGACCCATGGCCGAGTGGTTAAGTTTGCTCTGCTTCAGTGGCCCAGGGTTTTGCTGGCCCAGATCCTGGGCGCGGACACGGCACCACACATCAGGCCATGCTGAGGTGGCAGAGGTCCCACATAGCAGAGCCAGAAGGGCCTACAGCTAGAATCTACAACTGTGTATTGGGGGCATCGAGGAGAAGAAGAAGAAAAAAAGAAGATTGGCAACGGATGTTAGCTCAGATATCAAAAAAAAAATCTAGATAATACACACACATAGTACAAAATGTGGACATGACAAAAGGGTATAGAGTTAGTAGGGACAGCAATTCCCCCTCCTTCTCCTGTCTCCAGCCACTGGGGCCCCCAACTTTACTCTTTACATCGCAAGAGCAGCTGAGGCTTGCCGGGAGCACACCCCATCTGGGCAGCAAGCTAAGAGTTTAGATGTACTAACTTGTTTGCTTTTCACAACAGCTTTATGAGGTAGATGTTATGATGATCCTCATCTTGCAGATGGGGAAACTGAGGCACAGGATGGTTAAGTAACTTGTTCAAGAGCACATCTTTAGTAAGTAGCACAGTCAGGATCTGAACACGAGTTCACATTCCTAACCATCACACCTGCTGCCTCTTGACACATTTACAGGATGAGATGCCCTGGGGATCCCACTCATCTTGGTTCTCATCCTCAGCAGCAGGTTCATTCACATACACCCAAGTGCCTCTAAGAGTGTTCACTTGCCTTCTCGCCAATGCAGAAATCATGTGACATATATTATATTCCACGCACGCATCTATTCCATTATGTCTGTACGTAAGTGTGTGCATATGGATGGATATAGATACGTGTGTTTGTGTATTTATATGTTATGCGCGAGTGTTTGTGTGATATATGTATGAACAGAGGTATGAGTGTGTGCACATGTGTATATATTCATGTACACAAGTGTGTGAGTGTATATATACACATGTATGTGTGTATTCAGATGTGTGTATATGTATGTACCTATACAGTTGTGTGTGTATTTATGCAAGATTCACAAATAAATGGCTCTGAAACACAACCAGGCAAGTCTCTGGTTTCTCCACAGCCCCCACATCTGAGCGGAGCTCCTGGGGCCACTGCCAGTTGCCGTAATTCAGAATCTCCAGGTCCGTGGCACATCGCCTTGGTCAGAATCACCTGAAAACTTAAGCAAACCCGCTGCGGGCCAGGACCGCCCCCAGAGGTTCTGGTTTCAGAGGTCTGGGCTGCCACTGGGCACGTGGATTCTGAAACCTCTCCCCAGGAGAGGCTGAGCTGCATCCAGAGACGGTGTCGAAACCCAAGAGGACAGGCCCTTTCCAGGAAGCTGTCCTCCCCCTGCTTTCTTGCCTGGCCAATCCCACTGGCTTCCAGGCTCCACTCAGCACCAGCTGCTCTGTGAAGCCTCTCCTGCCCGCCATGGGTCCAGCACACAGCTCCATAAAGGCTGAGCCCTTCAGAGGCCGGGCCATACCCTAACTATCTTTGTTTCCTTGTTCCTAGCAGAGCGCCAGGGGTGCAACAGCGCCCAGTGTGCGTGTCCCCCGATGACTCCAGTCACAACCAGAGCAACTCTCCTGAGGTCAGCGTCATTTTCCTCCCTCAGCTTCCCCCGAGATCTGTTCCTTCTGAGGAGTCCCTCGTCTTGGTGAATGGCACCACCATTCTCCATGAGTATCCAGTGCCACCAAACCCTCTAGAAGTGACCTCTTGAATAGTTCTCAAACTTGGCTGCACCCCATCACCCCCACCTCATGCAGGCAGCCCCACGGCTCTGCTTGGACTTTGGCTGGCCTCTAGTCTCTTCTGCACCATTGCACTGCTGTTGCCATCCCAGCCCTGCCTCCTCTTAGAGTATGAAGGCTGAGCCCCTCACAGGGCACATGAAGGTCTCCATGACTGGGTCAGGCCACCTCTCAGGCCACAAGCCTGGCCCCACCAGCAAGACCTTCTGTCCTGCAGTGATGCTGCCACGTGTGTGGGACCCTGCCCTCACTTGCTGTTCACACCCCTGAGCCTGCTCATACTAGCCACCTCAAACCAACAAGACCACCTCCCACTCCACTTTAACTATCACCTCAGCCATCACTGCCTCCAGGAAGCCCTCCCGGACCTCCTAGGCCCAGGTCTGTACACATATGACTATCACAGTCCATCCTTCCACCCACCCTCCACTGTAAGCTCCTCAAAGACAGCAATTGTCAACTTTAAATCCTCAGCACTGTGCATGGCAGGAGCTCAAAAAATGTTAGGTGAAATGAACAGGGTTCGAGTGACACTGGAAGGACATACGTCTTCCCCTTTCCAACTACTTATAGTTATCCAGTGTGGCCCTGCCCTGACCCCATGCCTCCCAGCCCAGGGATTGCTGTCTTGCCTTTGGGTTCTCTCTAGCCCCCCTCCCAGGACAGTCCTGTGGCTGTGGGGTAGGCAGACCATCCACCAGCTGTGTGGCCTGGGCGAGGCCCCCACCGGCCCCTCTGATCTTCAGCCAGAGAGATGCAGGGTGGAGTGAGGCAGGCAATGTAAGGCTCTGCCCTCCACCCAAGTGGCCTGGCACCCTTCATTCATGGCGAGCAAACTGGCCGTGGAGAGCAGACCACTCAGGGACCACAGGTGGGGATGAGTGTAAACAGTTTGCAAAGCCAAACAAGGAAGGGGCAGAAGCCATATGTGATGGGGAGAGGCCTGGGCTGGGGGTGTTTACAGGAAAAGCCTCTCCCGTCGTGTTTTTCCTGTAAATGTGAGTACAGCCTGCTTCAAATTACCTTCCTGCTTATAGAGGGCAGATGTGGGGTCAGTGGGTGCTGCCAGCTGGGGTGCACCCTGCCTTCCTGAAGGAAAGAAGGTGACTTGGTGCTTTTTGCAGATCCTAAGGAATGGAGGAGGACCCAGTCTAATTTATTACCTTTCATTTGCAGCAAAGTCACTGATGAGCATGCTCAATCTACCCCAAATGACATGTGATCGTTCCAAAGGTCCACCGCCCACTCAGCCCTCCAGTGGACGTGACCTCAGACGCAGGTGCAATTCCATAAGCCCTCGAGTCAGCAAGCTGGGTTTTGGGGGGGTTGGCTAAGCTCACAATTTGGTCAGTCCACAAAAACACCACCCCACCTCCCCAGGCCAGCACAGTGACATCTGCTTCACAGGAAAAGCTGATAAGCAGCCACAAAATGTCACAATTCAAGGTCTCAGAAATGAATGGGCTATAGATGAGGCTTCTGACTTTGCAGAAAACTATTCAGTTTATCACTCCCAAAGCCTGCCCGTGGCTGGAAACAGATGTTCCGAGCCCTGTCCGCTCGCGGCTGCAATGTGCCGGCTTCCGGAGCTGCTGCTCTTTGGGACCGACATCTTCCAAGGGCCTGGCTTTCAGAGAAGAGTCTACGTTTAAAAGTCCCAGGCACCAGAGTTCAGTTATATAAAGCTATCAATCCCAGTTGGTCTGCTTAAGGAAAACATAACTAATTAGAGCCTGTAAAAACCTACACACCAAATTAATTCTGTTTTGCTCTAGTGACTTCCGCCTGAAGAAAGTTATAAATATAGATGGCTACTGAACCTATATTTAGCCAGCACTGGGTTACCTCGTATTTATAATTAAGAGAGTCCAGAGGGAGAGAATGGATATTTTGTTGTTATTTTTTAAAGCATTAAAAAAAAAAAACCTGCTTCCCATTTTGGTCACATATACACATAGCAACATTCTGTTACTGTAATAATTACAATTCTGACCCACGTTAAGATTACTGCACAATTTCCTAGTCTCCTAAAATTGCTTTCTTCATCACATATCCACCCAAAGTGTGCAGTTAAACTTCTCAACTTCCTACAAATTCTTGAAAACTCATTAATTTTTACTCAGTAGACTTCATTTTCTCCCGTTAAGTCACCAGGCCAAACGGTCTGGCTTCAGATGAGGACGTTCAATTTCTATACCTGCCCTCAGCTGCACCTTTAAAGTCCACAAAGAGCCATCTGAAAACTCTATAATCTCTACGTTGAAGATCTTCATTTTAACTCACTTACTAGTTCAAGGTTTCTTTATGGCTGCCTGGAATTAGTCATTTCACCAGATTTCTAAACCCAACCCTGCTTTGTATTCATTTTTGTTTCATTTCGATTGAAAAATAAAAAGATTCCTCCTCCTGAAAAATTCAGTCCTAAAGTCACCACGTCGGGCAGAGTACAGCTTCTGGTGTACGGAGGGAGGGGACGGGGGGAGCCTGGGGTGGCCCAGAGCAGGTGAGGAAGGTGTCCAAGTTGGGAGGGGGTCCTGGGTGAGGGCAGACCACTCCGGGTGTCAGAGTCAAAGTGGGGTGAGGACGGTGTTGACATGGGTAGACAGAGCATGTGACAGACTGGTCACCCACAGGTGAACTGATCGAATACGGTAACATATTAGGGCAACGGAAGCCACATTTCTCACTGTTGGAGAAGAAAGTGATGCGTGGAAGGGGGAAAACTAGAAAGAACTCTCTGGCTGGACTGGAATCGGATATCCATGCAAATTTAGTTTATAATACAGATAGGGAAATAAATATACATGCAAGTGTGTGTGTATGTGTATCCACAGACATCTGTCTCCATCTCTCCCCACCGGACAGGCCTGTGAGCAGTGACACCCCAACAACAGTGAGTCCACCCAGAGCCCGGGTCTTGGTTTCTAAATACCATTTTCTACTAAAAGGAACCAGGGCTCCTTGGAGAAATGGCCAATTCGAGGGTTAGGGCAGGGAAAGTGCAAGAGGAACCTGTAATACCACATTTGGGCAGAGAGCGAGAAACAGCTCAAAGAACTCCAGGGACATATCAAAAGGACACAGGAGCCAAACTGAAGGGCACCCACACGCCAAATCAGAAACAAGATGAGCATCAAAATAAATCATCACTCTAGATGCTTATAATCCCTGAATAAAATAGGAAACCATGGTCCACATAGATATAATAAATAATAAATTCCAAGTTTTATAGGAATAGGCTATTTTTACATAGTTACAAAGCACCTCTCCACAAAATATTTACTCATTATAAAGGGGGAAAGAGAAACTTTACAGTGTGAATCCAGGCAGACAAACCCTCTTAATCAAGTGATCACCAAGGGCGTCACGAGCATTGGGATAAATTGAAATGTGGGCCACACGGTCAGATGCCACGAGAAGAACTTGGTGTCGCTTCTGTGAGACTCCAGTCAAAAGAGCAGAATCCAAACTTCATCATGAGCAAACAGCAGACAAGCCCAAATGAAGGGACATTCCACAAAATAACTGCCCTGATACTGGAAAGCGCCGAGCTCACGAAAGTCAAGAGAAGACTGAGGAACTGCTCCACACTGGGGGAGACTGGAGAGAGTGCTATGTGAAGGCATATTGGAGCCTGAGGCAAGGGAATAATCAGTAATACTGAGCCTGACAATTTAAAATTCTGATATTTTGTTCATCATGGATTTTATGCCTTAATTTTAAATTTTAAAATATTGCATTAAAATGTCATCTTGATTATTGAGTTTTTTTGATATCCCCTTATATTTTGTGCCCAAGGCTAGTGCCTCCCTCTCCTCACTCTAGACTCGACCTCGCTAAGGGGCCCTGATGGCTGAATGTAACCCCTGAGTCTCGATGGGCAGATCCTTTCCTGTGATGGCCATTGTTGGGCAACTGGCGAAAGTGACTGGGGTGTGAGGATCTGATGGTGGCAACGCACCATCTGTAATTCCATGGTTTCCATGGTTATACCGAGGTTCCATAGAGACTATCCTTGTCTACAGGAAAGACACACCTAAGTCTGAGGGGTGAAGCGGTCAGGTCAGCAATGTACTCTCCAGTGGTTCAGAAAAAGTTGTGTAATACACTTTCAACTTTTCTGTGAATTTGTAACTGTTTCAAATTTTTTAAAAAGAATTTTTAATTGCAATACAACAAGATAACCAGAATCTCTCCACTCCTTTCCCAAATAAAGCTTAAAGGACTTATGGTCTAGAATTGAAGACAAAACCTGAACTGCTTCAACTCCTCTCACTCTGTGAGAGGGTCTTCTAACTCCATGTTGCAAACGGCGAGTTGGCTCTTGCAATCATGACACCATTCCTTCCTCCCATAAAAGCAGAACCCACAAACTACCTTGTAAAAGAGACAGAAAGCCAGTGGGGTTTATTTCAAGGGCAGACAACCTCTGGGGTCAGGAGGCTGCTTGAGGCCTGGCCCCGTCCCCCAGGCTGCCCGCCATGTGCCAGGGCCCAGCTCCTCTCTCCGCCCCCTGAAGCTGCTCCCCAGCTCCCCTGCCTGGCCTCCTCCTTGTGTGCCTGATTTGATAGTGAGGATGGATTCGCGCCACATGCCCCTGCGGTGCACTAACTGCTCTGTCATATGTTTGGTCTCTAGTTGGGAGACGTACCCCCAACGCCCAGAGGGCCCTGGCAGGGACCCGACCACAGGGAGGAGGTAGGTCGGTGGACATGCAGGGAACCCAGTACTGCCAGATCTCCTGAACTCTTCCAGAGAGGTGGACGCTCAGATTCTGCAGCTCTCCCAAGTTTTTAATACGGGCAACTGATTTTAAAACATTAGCACCACGTGCAGCCTACCCCAGACATGACTGTAGGCTGCAGGCAGCCCACAATCCTTGCAACGGGGGAGATAGACATTTGGTTCAGAATCTCCTCACTCTATGAGGCTCGCTGCTTACTGTTTTCTTTCTGAGTATGGAAGATAGAGGAAGATAGCCTTACCCTCAGAAAGTCTCATCTGGAAAATTCGCCAGGGAAGAGCAGCTCTGGGACATGCCCAGATTTGCTCCTAGCAAAGAGCACCTCGGCTTGTGAATGGAGTAATGCAGATCTGCGACCTTCAGCACCAATGGCCACATACAGCACACCTTGGCAGGTGGTTACCCCTCAGATCCAAGAGCAAAGGTACAGCGAGCACCCCAGCAAACCGGGTAGGGCCCATCTGGTTCCTGCTCGGCCCCCTCCCACGCTCCCCAGAAACAAGGGCCAGCACTGGGCTGCAGTGTGGGGGCTACTTGACAGAGGAAGGTCAGGAGGCCGCAAGGCTTGAAAAAATAAAAAGGATTTTTGTCCTTATTAAAGAAGTGTTTAAAATTCAAACTTTAATATCTAAAACACTCTCACTTGAGAGCAGTTATCCTAAGAGAAATTAAAAAGTATTTCAGAGAAATTAATCTTCAAAATTTTCACTTTAAAAATAAATAGCTCCTATACCCAAAAGAAGTGAAAGCGGGAACTCAAACAAGTATCTATACACCCGTGTCCATATCAACACTATTCATAACAGCCAAAAGGAGGTTGCAACCCAAGTATCCATCAATGGATGAATAGATGAGCAAAATGTGGTACATACATACAATGAAATATAATTTAGTCTTAGAAAGAAGGAAATTCTGACACCTACTACAACATGGATGACCCCTGAGGACACTATGCTAAGTGAAATAAGCCAGACACAAGAGGACAAATAGTGTATGATTCCACGACGTGAGGGCCTAAAGAAGTCAAATTCATAGGGACATAAAGTAGAATGGTGGTGGCCAGGGGCTGAGGGATGGGAGTGGGGAGTTAGTGTTGGATGGGACAGAGTTTCAGTTTTGCAAGATGAGAAGTTCTAGAGATGGCCGCACAACAATATGAATGTACCTAATGCCACTGAGCTGTACACTTAAAAATGGTTAAGATGGTAAATGTTATCATGTATATTTTACCACAATAAAAAAATATGTCTCCTCTACATTCTCTCCCCACCTTTCCTAAAACTGACTCGTCTCTCATGTCACTCAGGGTCCTGGGGACCTCAGCTCCAGGGACAGCAGCATTTGGAGGCCTGAGAGGGAGAAGATGAAGCCAGCCCCAAGGAGCTGAGGACAGAACCAGAGCACAGCAACGCCTCCCAGCTGTAATCACTAATACGCTCTCGGCTCCAGGCAGCTCATCCCCCTCCTGTGTCCCTCTCTATTGCGTGCTTTCCCTTAAAGGGGAAAAGGACACCTGGTAGGGGGTGGCAATGCTTTTGGAGATTGCCTGAGTTCACCTGACCCCGTCATCCCAGCTTCCTTTTATCCTGATGCCCATCCCAAGTGATGGCCTTGAAGTTCTGCTGACCAGGTGGCCCTGTGAGCAGCCTCCTAAGCTGACCTCTCGGGGGCTTGCCCTGCTAAGACAGCAGGCTCACGTTTCATCAAGATACAGAAAACTTCAGTCCAACCGCATTAGTGCCCAAACTCAATAATGCCAATTAAAAACAGATGTCAAGAGAAACATGTACTGTCATCTGGCTTCTATGACTCAACCCCAAGCCAGTAATTAAAAATGAAGAAGCTACTGATGAGGCAGCTGTCATGATTTCACCAAAATACAACTTGAGGGACACCCTTTCCCGGTCTCAAAGCATATTTTAGTTTGCAAACTAAAAGCAGGGCTTTGTGCAATTATTTTCATGGGAGCCCTTTCACCACGGCATCTGGGACTTATGCAAGCTGCTGTGCTAAGGAGTCAGGGGACGGGGTAGCTGCCTGTCTCTGACCCTCGCTGGCCTCAGTTTCTACTCTCTCAAGGGAGGAGCTGGATCAGCTTTTCTCTCTGTCCCTCTCATGCTAACATTATGTTTTATTGGAATATTTGGCAATAAAAAATTTCGACAGAACTTTCATATTCAAAGTAAGACTTCAGAAGCACTCATCTGCAGGTGAGAAGTAATTGTTTGAAAGGAAAGGGGGAGAAGAAATCATCCTGTTCTCTCTCTGCCCTTTCACCTCCGCCCATGATTCACTAAGATGACACATGTGACAGGGTCTTGTGAAGGAGGAACCAGGTGAATGCCCACCCACAGTCACAAGCTCTTCTGCTGTCACCTTCTTGTGTGTTTACTGCTGGCAACAGCCACGCTGATTGCTGGGCAACTGCCCATTCGCTCCTCATTCTCTCAACAAGTGTTTGAGGAGCTTTTTGAGCCCAGCACTCTTCTGGACACAGGGTATCCAGCAGAGCGCACACGGGGGCCCAGGACCTGCCTCCAGGGGAGAGGCCGATGGGAGTGGGTACCAAAGAGCAAGAGGGAGGCCCAAAGGAAGCCCTTCTGCCCAGATGGTGCTCAGATGGCAAACTACGAGCCACAATCTGCCCAAATGCATCCTAAGACAGGACCATGGATGCACATTCTGGGAGGCTGGCATCCTGCTAGTGGAGAGAACATCTTCTCTATCTGGCTTTCTTTCTTTTTTTTTTTCCTGAGGAAGATTCACCCTGAGCTAACATCTGTTGCCAGTCTTCCTCTTTTTTTTTTTTTTTGCTTGAGGAAGATTAGCCCTAAGCTAACATCTGTGCCAATCTCCCTCTATTTTGTATGTGGGTCACTGCCACAGTGTGGCTGACAAGTGGCGTAGGTCCGCACTTGGGACCTGAACCTGTGAATCCGGGAGGCCAAAGCAGAGCACACCAAACTTGATCACTATGCCACAGGGCCAGCTCTTCTACCTGGCTTTCAAGGAAAGATGGGGCCACAGAGAGAGAAGAGGGACACAGGGTGAGGATGGAAGGCTGGGCAGGGAGGTGGCAACAAAGGGACCACAGTCATCACCTTGAAGGGACCACAGGGGACACTCCAGTGGGAGTTGCGATTTTGGCCTTGGAGCCAGGCTGCCTGGATCTGAACAGCAGCTCCTCTGTTTAATTGAAAAGAGACTCTGGGAAAGTTCCTTAATTTCTCTTAGCCCTCATTTCCCTTTCCATGCAATGGGATAACAGTATCTCCTGCCCCATCATGGCTGCTGGGAGGATAAATGAGGCCCGATGCATGTGAAATGCCTGCATGGGGCCTGGCAAACAGCAGGAAGCTTTTTTCATATTATTTCTTAAAGAAGAGAACATGAGTGCATTTCACTTTGTGGGGAAAAAATGTATTGCAACAAAGCCAGCTGCAAATTTAGTCTGATAACAAATCCCATTTGCCCTTTGATTTCAATTGAAAAAAAATAGTGTACATCTTTGTCAGTGGTCCCTGTGGGGAAAATAATCCCCCCTAGACAGAGCCAAAAAGGTCAATGTGAACAGTGTCACCCTCCTGGCCAGGCCTGTGCCTTCGGGGCACAAGGAAGCAGGAGCCACGCTCATGCCCTCAGGAACACGCAGCCCTCACCACCGCCTCACGGGCACGCCATACTCTCCTATGTCTGACGATCCACCAGATTTCTCAGTTCCCTGAGATTAACTTCTCTTTCACTTTTATTTTTATCAACTCTTATAAAATGAGGCTGCAATATATGATCGATTCCAGGCTGAAACTATTTTTTTTAATTCTAGACTTCTGATTCTGTAAAACGAATTCGTGCCTTATGTCATCATTCATGTTCACAAGTCTGTAAAGACAAATTCACTTCAAGTGAGAGATAACGCTCATCAGGTTCTGTTGAGATTGTCTGATTTATGGTCACCACCTCCCAGAGATGAGAATAGGTATTTCCAATACTCCCATCGACAGATACTCAGATGACACGTTCCCTCAACAGGAGGAACCGGGTCCAGCAGTTTGTCAGGTAACTCACAACGCAACACGCACACACCTGCTCTCAGAGGGCTCGGTGGCTTTTCTTCCTGAGCTGGGTGATCAGTGAGGACCTGATGTGGCTAGGCTGCCATTGGTTCCCTCCCAGAGAACATTCACATTGTCCTCCGGCATCCTCCCCCGACACTATTTCTACCAGATGTTGCTGGGAGGGACGGCGCAGGGTGTGACAAAGGGAACGTCTGTCACGACACCCAACATGACACCAGCACTCTGTGGTCACTTTTCCCCTTTGCCTTCCCTATGGGGAAGAGGCCAGTTCTTCTGTTTTTCAAGAGAAACTAGAAACTTAAATTCCCACCTGAAATCTCCCAGTGTTTAAATGTTGATAACTATTCCAATTTTCTAAAAACACTTCAGTTAAAATATACCGTGGGCCACTGTGTGACCTGACTTCCCGGGAGGGCCCTTGGTGCAGCCCTGAGCACGGCTGCTGGCCGTGCTGGCTCACCCATCCACGGACCACCTCCCATCTCCAGGCACTATGCCCTGCTCAGCATTTCAGGACAAGCTCCGCCCCTCAAAGTCTCTCCTCTGCAAGGAACAGACCCCAGCATCCCAGAGCTTGTTTCAAACGCTTCAGAGTTCTCAGTAGATCGGCTCCTCTCAAAAACTTCCACTCTGTTATATTTTTCCCCAGTGGCAACTACAGACACAAACTTTGTCAAATGATCACTCAGATCCTCAGTGATGAGTCTAATTACTAAACACACACCTCTCTAACCTCTTCCTTTCCCCAATCCATGCTAAGTTTAGCAGTTTTGTGTATATCTCTGTCAGCTTCTACATAATTCCTCCATTTTTGCCTTACTTGGAAAAAAACAAATTGCCTTCCAGTTCATTTGACTACCCCTACGTGCCCCTGGAATCTTTCCCCAAGAATTCTTTTATGCACCTGCTATTTACTACTGGCAGTTCTGCTGCTGTGCGTCTGCATGCCACATATTCAAAGAGAATAATTGTGCATGTGGGAGAAAGGGAGAAAGGATTCGAGATAGAAGAAAAGATCAGAAAAGGAAACTAAAACTCAACTCGTTTGACAGGCTATCCTGCCCCCAAGTCAAAGAAGCCATCGCCACCTTTCTTTCAGCATCTGGAGATCCCAAAGTTGGGACTGGCCTGGAAGTCATACCAGCATGCCAGGGGAACCCCCAGGCTGGTTAGCCCCTCATCCACCTCCTGCTTCATCTGACCGGCCAGCTCTGCTGCCCGTCCAACACAACAGCCCAACTTCCCTCACCCCAGCTGCCCATGTATGAGTCCCAGGTTTAGACCCCAACTACTACTCACTCATTCCACACACTCAAACCCTCTCCAGGTCACTTCTCCCCACTCCTTGCCCCCCTGAATCTCCTCACCCAGCCCCACTACTAGCTCCTTCCACTGAACCTTTAGGAATCCCCTTTATTTAAAAAAAACACAGAATGGGAAAGCACATTTGGAAATCATGCATCTGAAAAGGGATTAATATCCAGAATATATAAAGAACTCCTACAACTCAATAACAACAGAAACAATTAAAAAATTGGCAAAGAAGGGCCAGCCTGGTGGTGCAGCAGTTAAGTTCGTACATTCGCTTCAGTGGCCTGAGGCTTGCCGGTTTGGATGCCGGGTGCGGACATACGTGCTGCCTATCAAGCTGTTCTGTGGCAGGCATCCCACATATAAAGTAGAGGAAGATGGGCATGGATGTTAGCTCAGGGCCAGTCTTCCTCAGCAAAAAAAAGGAGGATTGATGGCAGATGTTAGCTCAGGGCTAATCTTCCTAAAAAAAAAAAAAAGGGCAAAGAATTTAACTAAAGATTTCTCCAAAGATATGCAAATGGCCAATAAGCCCATGAAAATACACTCATCATTACTAATCATTAGGGGAATGCAAATCAAAACCACAATGAGATACCACAGCACACCTATTAGGATGGCTACTACCCAAAAAAACAGAAAACAAGTGTTGGCAAAGATGTGGAGAAACTGGAATCCTTGTGCACTGCTGGTGGGAATGTAAAATAGTATGGTACTGTCATTCCTAAAAAAAGTAAACATAAATTACCATAAGATCCAGCAATTCTGCTTCTGAGTATATGCCCAAAAGGATTGGAAGCAGGATCTCAAAGAGATATCTGGACACCCATGTTCACGGTAACATTATTCACAATAGCCAAAAGGTGGAAGCAACAAGTGTTCATTGACAGATAAACCAAAATGTGGTATATACATACAATGTAACACTATTCAGCCTTAAAAAGGAAGGAAATTCTGACACCTGCTACAAGATGAAGAACCTTGAGGACATTATACTAAGTGAAATAAGCCAGTCACAAAAGGACAAATAGCGTATGATTCCACCTATATGAGGTACTTAGAGAAGTTAAATTCAAAGAGATGGAAAGTAGACTGGTGGTTCCCGGGGCGTGCGGAGCGCGGACGGGGGAGTTAGTGTCGAAAGGGTATGGAGTTTCAGTTGTGCAAGAAGAAGAGTTCTGCAGATGGATGGCGGTATGATTGTACAACAGCGTGAACGTACTTAATGCCACTGAGCTGTACACTGAAAAATGGTTAAGATGGCAAATTTTATGTTAAGTGTATTTTACACAATTTTTTTTTTTTAAAAAGGCCTCAAACAAACAAATGAACAATTCTTCTACCCCTTTGGTATTTATATACTCTTTTATCTTAGTTGAAAGCTCCCACTTGCCTGATAACCCTCCCCAATAAATAGTGTGTGTCCTGGTTTTCTGTTGTCCCCACATAAATATTCATGTTCTCCTTTTCACTCCTAGAAACATCTGGGCTGGACGAAAAGTTCTGTGGCCAGGGTCATCCTACGAGAAAAGGATGCCTCCAGCCAACACAGCTTTCATGGCTCTTCATGTTTCCTCTTCCCAAGTCCATATCACCCACTGCCGTCACTCCTGTCTCTTCCCACATTCCTCACTACCATTGTCAAAGTAGTGACGCTCCTCCTTTGTCACCATTTTGCCATCAACATGGGACTCGACACCCAGGTAAATAACCTCCTGATACCCTGGTCTCAAAACCCCTGACTCCTCTCATTCTCTCCTTGACCCCTCCATTCCAGCAACCGTGAGCACGGCCCCACCCAGGCTTCCACACCCAAGGCCCTTCCCTCACCACGACTCTCCCCTCCCTCCCATCGTGACCTTGAGCGCTCCAAGTCATTGGTCCCTCCTGCCCACCTGGCCCTCTAACCCACCATGGTCCTTTGGGGCAGCTGTTTCAACCACGTTCTCCTGAGAACCCTAGACTGCCTGTCTGCTCCCACCTTCGCCACTCCTGTTTTTCTAGTCCCTAGACATGGCTGAGGACATCCTCACCACACAGTCACCAAGTCACACCGTCACCACACCAGATGCTCAGCCCTGCTGGGCCCCCTTCTCAGTGACCAGAGCAGACCCTCCACTATAGCCCAGCCCTACCAGCTCAAATCCCCTCGGCCTCCTCCTTTCTGTGGGTCCTCCAGTCTCTTGGCCCCTCAGACGACTCTCTCCTGCCTCTCTTCTAAATAAGGCCCTTTCCCAGGACCTCTGGTCTTTGCCCCAATCTTCCCCTTCTCTCTGGCCCTCTTCCCAGAAGCTACACTACTCCCTGGCCTTCTCTCACCAGTATTTATGCTCTTCCCTCTGCCCAGGCCTCCTCCTACCTCCGGTGGACAAAATCCTCCTCGTCCTCCAGGGCCAGCCCAAATACCTGCTCCTCCTTAACGAGTCCCTGGATTTCAGAGGTGTAGGCACAGGGATATCATTGAACAACAGAGAGTCACACGGACAGAAAGCCAATGGAGGTGGAGAGGATCTGAGCAGCTCCATCCAGAGGCATGCTCTGGCAGACTTAGAACTCTACACCCATCAACAGAAGATAACACTCTCCTCCAGACACATGGGACCTTTCAAAAACTGACCCAGTACCAGGCCTAAACTCAAGTCACCCAAAGTGTCAAAGAACTGATTTCCAAGAGAGCACAGTCTTTGACCGCAGTGCAATTAAGTTGGGCATCAATAACATAAAGACAGATTTAAAAATCTCACACATTTGGAAATTAAATACATTTATATAACTCATGGGTCGAGGGAAACGTCATAATGGGAATTTAGAAATACTTAGAGTGGGATGAATGAAAATACTACAGCTCACGAGCATTAGTGAAGATGACACTGGAAGGGAAGTGCAGAATCTTAAGTGTTCATATTGAAGTAGACACACTTAAAATTCCTCAGATTAAGTGTCTAACAAAAAAGTTAAAAAGAAATAAACCAGAGAAGAAAGGTAATAATAAAATTAGGAGCAGAACTCTATAAAATAGAAAATAGGAGCCAGACCAGTGGCGCAGTGGTTAAGTGCGCACATTCCGCTTCGGTGGCCCAGGGTTCACTGGTTCGGATCCCAGGTGCAGACCTACACACTCCTTGTCAAGCCATGCTGTGGCAGGCGTCCCACATACAAAGTAGAGGAAGACGGGCACAGATGTTAGCTCAGGGCCAGTCTTCCTCAACAGAAAGAGGAGGATTGGCAGCAGATGTTAGCTCAGGGCTAATCTTCTTCAATAAAAAAAAAAAGAAAAGAAATTTATAATAAAGAGAATAAACAAAGCCAAAAGCAGTTCTTCAAAAATCTAGTAAGATAGACACACCTATGGCAACACTGATAAAGAAAAAATGGCAGAAGGCACAAAGAAGTAATATGATTAATGAAAACAGAGATAACTACAGATAAAGCAGAGAATTAAAAGATAGTACGGAAACACTAGCAATTATGTTAAGCTAGTAAGTTTGAAAGCCTAGACAATGTCAATAAATTCTTAGAAAATTATAACTTAGGAAAACTAACTAAAAAGAAATACTTATAGGAATAGTCAGACTTTCCATTAAAGAAACTGAAACACTAGTTAAACGTATTTGCTATCTCTGTCACATAAAACAGGCCTAGACAGTCTTACAGGCAAGCTCTACCAAAATGTCAGGGACAGGATCATCCCAGTCTTACACAACCCTTCCAGATAACAGAAAAAGAGTAAAACTTTATGAGGCCAGGATATCTTTAATAGTAAAACCATGAACCTGTCACTCTTTGCAGATGATATGATTTTATATATAGAAAACCCTAAAGAATCCACTAAAAACTTTCAGAAACAATTAAGTGAATACAGTCAAGTCGTGGGATACAAAATCAACATACAAAAATCGGTTGCGTTTCTATACACTAACAACGAAGCAGCAGAAAGAGAAATTAAAAATACAATCCCATTTACAATCGCAACAAAAAGAATAAAATACCTAGGAATAAACTTAACCAAAGAGGTGAAAGACTTGTACACCGAAAACTATAAAACATTGTTGAAAGAAATCGAAGAAGACACAAAGAAATGGAAAGATATTCTGTGCTCTTGGATTGGAAGAATTAACATCGTTAAAATGTCCATAGTTCCTAAAGCAATCTACAGATTCAACACAGTCCCTATCAAAGTTCCAATATTTTTCACCGAAATAGAACAAAGAATCCTAAAATTTATATGGAACAACAAAAGACCCCGAATAGCCAAAGAATTCCTGAGAAAAAAGAACAAAGCTGGAGGTATCACACTCCCTGATTTCAAAATATACTACAAAGCCATAGTAACCAAAACAGCATGGTACTGGCACAAAAACAGACACACAGATCAATGGAACAGAATCGAGAGCCCAGAAATAAACCCACACATTTATGGACAGCTAATATTCGACAAGGAAGCCAAGAGCATACGATGGAGAAAGGAGAGTTTCTTCAATAAATGGTGTTGGGAAAATTAGACAGCCATATGCAAAAGAATCAAAGTAGACTATTCCCTTACACCATGCACAAAAATCAAGTCAAAATGGATTAAAGACTTGAATGCAAGACCCGAAATCATAAAACTTCCAGAAAAAAACATAGGCAGTATGCTCTTTGACATTGGTCTTAGCAGCATATTTTCAAGTCCCATGTCTGACCGGGCAAGGGAAACAAAAGAAAAAATGAACAAATGGGACTACATGAAACTAAAAAGCTTCTGCACAGCAAAGGAAACCATCAACAAAACGAAAAGACAACCTAACAATTGGGAGAAGATATTTGCAAACCATGTATCAGATAAGGGGTTAATATCCAAAATATACAAAGAACTCATACATCTCAACAACAAAAAAGCCAACAACCCAATTAAAAAATGGGCAAAAAATCTGAACAGAGATTTCTCCAAAGAAGATATACAGATGGCCAACAGGTATATGAAAAGATGCTCAACATCATTAGTTATCAGGGAAATGCAAATCAAAACTACAATGAGGTATCACCTCACTCCAGTCAGAATGGCTATAATTAACAAGACAGGAAACAAGTGGTGCAGAGGGTGTGGAGAGAAGGGAACTCTCGTACACTGCTGGTGGGAGTGAAAACTGGTGCAGCCACTATGGAAAGCAGTATGGAGTATCCTCAGAAAATTAAGAATAGATCTACCATATGATCCAGCTATCCCACTGCTGGGTATTTACCCAAAGAACTTGAAAACACAAAGGTATAAAGATACATGCACCCCTATGTTCACTGCAGCATTATTCACAATAGCCAAGACTTGGAAGCAACCAAGGTGCCCATCAAGGGACGAATGGATAAAGAAGATGTGGTATATATATACAATGGAATACTACTCAGCCATAAGAAATGATGAAATCCGGCCATTTGTGACAACATGAATGGTCCTTGAGGACATTATGCTGAGTGAAATAAGTCAGAGGGAGAAAGTCAAATATCGTATGATCTCACTCATAAGTAGAAGATAAAACAATGACAACCAAACACATAGCAATGGAGATTGGATTGGTGGTTATAATGGCGGGGGGAGGGCAAAATGGGTGATTACGCTCACATGAGAGGGGATGGACTATATAATTAGTTTTTGAGTGGTGAATATGATGTAATCTACACAGAATTCGAAATATATTACAATGTACATCTGAAAGTTATATATTGTTATAACCCAATGTTACTGCAATTAAAAAATATATATTAAAACCAGACAAGAGTGGTATAAAAAAGGAAGATTACAGCCACGTTACCCATAAACATTGAAACAAAACTAACTAGAATATTAGATTAGATGTAATAAAAATTAAGCAGAGTAAATAAGATAATCCACCATAATCAACTTGGGTTTGTTCCAGAATTGCAAGAGTATTTTAACATTAGGAAATCAATAAGTGTAATTCATTACATTAACAGATTAAAGGAGATTAAAGGAAAAAGTTTTTCTATAAAATTCAAAAGCCATATAATGAAAAACTCTTAGCAAGTTAGAAGGAGAAGGGAACTTCCTTAACTTGTTGAAAAGTTATCTACAAAGAACAAAGAGCAAATATCAATCTTAATAGGGAAATATTGGAAACATTCTTTGTAAAATCAGAAACTGGGTAAAAACATCCATAATCAATGCTTTTATTCCTCATTTTACTGAAGGTCTTAGCCAGCACCACCAACAATAAATAAGTAAATAGCTTAAATATTGATCAGGAAGAAACAAAGCTAACATTATTCATAGATGATATGACTATCTACATAGGAAATCATGACAAGTTATTAGAAAAAGTAAGGGAGCTTATAGCAAGGTGGCAGACATAAGGCCAATATAAAGAAAAAAATCAACTGCATTTCTATATACTACCAAGAACTGTTAGAAAGCTTAAGGTATCTATACAGTTAACAAAAAATGTGCAAGCCATATACATGGAAAATTATAAGACTTTTGGGCCATCCCTGTGGCCAAGTCATTAGGTCCACGCACTCCGATTCGGTGGCCCAGGGTTTCACCAGTTCGGATCCTGGGCATGGACATGGCACCACTCGTCCAGTCATGCTGAGGCAGCATCCCACATAGCACAACCAGAAGGACCTACAACTAGAATATGCAACTACGTACTGGGGGCCTTTGGGGAGAAGAAGAAGAAGAAAAAAAAAAAGAAGATTGGCAACAGTTGTTAGCTCAGGTGCCAATCTTTAAAAAAAAAATTATAAGACTTTACCAATAGACATTAAAAGAGACAAATAAATAGACACACCATGTTTATGGGTAGGAAGACCCTGCATCATAAAGATATAACAAATCAATCAAATAGATTTACATATTAAATATTTTCAGTCAAATTTCTGACAGGGTTTTTGTTTGTCTGTTTTGTGGAACTTGTCAAAGTGATTCAAAGTTAATATGGAAGAAAAAAGGGTCAAGAATAGCCTAGATACTCCAGAAAAAGAATAGAAGATATGAAGCTGTATTATAAAGCTACAGTACGAAGGCAGGTGAGGCACTGGGTCAGGGACAGACAAATTAAGCCATGGAGCAGAAAAGAAAGACAAACCCACGCAAATACAGAACTTGATTTACTTTGGAACATCAATGGTGAGAGGAGGGACTTACCAGCTGATGATGCTGAGAAATTCATATGGGAAAAAAAATCAAATCTCTACTTTACATCAAATGCAAAACAAAGTTGAGCCCGATTAAGTACTTAAGTGTGAGAAGTAAAACTAAAACTTCTAGAGGAACACAGGGGAGTGGGCCAGACAGCTGCTACTTGCCCCTTTAACTCTACTTTCCAACTTCCTCCACCTGGCTCTCTGCCCCAGGAGTATGGACCACATCATGGGCTTCTTCGCCCTCTGGCTGGGGGCTGGGGTTGCTAACAACGCAGAACCCTGGGAAGAGATCAGAGGGAGGGCAGAGGAGGGTGAGGTTGGCCTATTTTCTCCCTTGATCCTCCCTACAGGGTCACTTCAGGCTGCCTGTGTCTCTCCTGAAGGTGACTGCTCCTCTCAAGGCACCTTGTCAGCACAATCTCTCCTTCTTTCCCCATCCCTTTGGGGCCACGGGATGGAAAAAACTCTGCTGTTAATGGTCCTTGGTGGTTTCCTTGAACTCTGCCCATTCCTTTGGAAAAGGTTAATCTATTTATTGACCCTCCTCAAAGTACCCTAATTTGTGTACCCTATCTTTCCTGTTGAGACCCTGACGGATAAAATAATTCTTGCTGCAAGTGGTCTTAAAAGAGACCCTCAAAATGGGATTCTGGGATTGGGCTGTGAGTATACTCCAGGAGCACTAGGATGATCACTGTGCTGGGGCCGGGGGCGTACGAAGAGAGTAATCCACAGCATTTGGATTATATGCAAATACAGAGCATTCATGATTACACATCATGATACATGGGATGAAGTGCAGGAGGAGGGTGAGGCATTGGGAGAAAAGGGGGTGTGGGTGTGCCAACAACAGCGATTGCAAAGGCTGTAGGTCAGGTGGATACTGCTTATGGCTCTACAGAGCATTAATAGGGGAAACGAGAAATTAAAAGCTAAAATCATTCAAGTAAGAGCATGTGGAAAACCAGAAGGTTCCCATAGCAGCCCCAGGATGTGATTTTAAGGTTCCAGAGTCAAAAAGCCATCGAAATGCTCAACACTCCTATGTCTCTCACAGGTAGGAGAGGGAGGGAGAAGCCGGGCCATCAGACATGGGGCAGACGCTGGCTGCAGCAGAGAACTCTGACCTGCCTCATCTGCAGAGACAACCCTCCCGCCGCGTGTGAGGGAAAGGCCCTCTGCAAAAGGCCGTCCAATGGCTGCCCCGGGCCACTGCCTCACAAGCTGGTGCCCTTTCGCCTCCTGATCCAGTTCACACCCGCCCTGACGCCTAGGCCCAGAAAATGAGTTGGATCCTGGAGGTCCAGGATCTGCTTTGGGATGAGAAAGCCAGTGTGTACCAGGCAAGAGCCTGGAAAGTAGGAGAGCAAGAGGGATGAAATGTAAATAGGCCAGATCTGGCCAAGTTTGAGGACATGGGTGCTTTCCCACAATCAGGTCATTTAACGTGTAACTCAAATACCTAGAGGGTGTTTACAGTCTATAAGATGGGCTAATCAATGTCAAGAATGAACAAAAACCAATAGCTGACGAGGTCAATATGCCGGAACTTCCTGACACCCTGTGGAGCAGTGGCTCTCCAAACTCTAGTGGGCACTGAATTCCCTAGAGGGCTTATTACACCGACTGCCGGACCCACCTCCAGAGTTTCTGATCCACTAGGCTTGTAGTGGGTCCAAGAATTTGCATCTTTAACAAGGTCCCAAATGATGCTGCTGCTAGTGGTCAGGTGGGAACTCAGGCAAATGGGAATGTTGGAGGCATTTATTACATGAAATGTGCTAAGCTACCCCTACCAACACTCCCTTCACCAAGAAGTTAAGAAGATGGCTGGGCAAGGCATAGCAGCATCCTTAAAGAGCTCCCTGGTGGCTGTCCTCTCTGTCCTGCAGATGACCAAGGGACGCTCCAATGGCACCAGCTTCCTTCCCTACTGTCAGTAGGAGCCAGGGGATCCTAAAAGGTAGAGGCCAGTGGCCGGCATCCCAGACAGGGGCAAGGAGGGGGTAATGACAACCCTGAGCAAAGGGATGGAGTGCTACTTGGAGGCTTGGAGATGAAAAAGATGGGTAGCCTAACAAAATGCTGCTGGACAGGTAGAAGCTGAAAACTACTTGGCTGCTGGGCAGAGCAGTGGGGACTCACACTGTCTTAGTGCCGAAACCCAGAGCCCCTCAACAGATGACAGGAAGGCTGGGTGCCTTTAAGGGAGGACCGTACGAGACGCGAGAGGTGTCTGTGAGGAGTCTTTCTGCACACCTTCCCCAGACTCTTGCAGCTACTTTCCAGGTGGCTGCACACTGGGGAAAGGGGGATGCCCAGACTTCCCAGTGGCTACTAGACACAGGCTCTGAACCCATACCGATCCCACAACCCTGAAATACCACTGTGGCCCACAGGTCCTGCCTCTGACGTAAACCCTCTCATATTCTGCTCACAGAACCAGGTCCACCTGATGGTGAGTCCAGTGTGCCCCCGGGCCCCTCCTTGGTTATTCCCCCAGCTCCAGAACACAGAGTGCTTTAGACATGCCAGGGAGTGACTACAGCCCCACATGGGCTTTGGAGTGGTGGGATGAGGGCTACTATCAAAAAAGGGCCAAGGTGCTGTCTGTAGCCTTCTGTGGTGCTGACTGATCCCAGGCGGATCTGTCTGACTTTGGGTGAGGAAAAGTTTCTTCAACAAGAACAGAGGAAGCACTATTCACAAGCGAAGAGACTGGTGTCATCAGGGACAGGAGGGAGAAATTAGGAATGCTCTCTTACAAGGTACCTGCACTACCCACAACGTGGCATAGTGTTATTGGAAAGTGGACTAAAATTAGTTCAAAGTGTGTATTGTAAACTCTAAGGAAACCTCTAAAAATATTTTAAAGAAGTTATAATTGATAGGCTAAGTGAGGAGATAAAATGGAATCATCTAAAAGGCTCCAATATAATTAGAGAAGCTAGGAAAATAGGGAAAGAGAAACAACAAATGCAACAAATAGAACACAGTTATAAACATGGTAGATGTTAACCCAATGATATCAACAATCGCTTTAAATGTGAATGGTCTAAATATACCAATTAAAAGACAGAGAATGAAAGACCTAATAAAAAAACCAATTAAGTTTTGTGTCGCAAAAGGCACCATCATAAAAGTGAGAGGAACCCACAGAATGGGAGAAAGTATTTGCAAATCATGTATCTGATAAGGGACTTGCATCTAGAATATATAATAATTAAAGACAAACCAATTATAAATGGGCAAAGGATCTAAACTGACATTTCTCTAAAGATACACAAAAGGCCAATAAGCACATGAAAAGATGCTCACCATCATGAGCCATCAGGGAAATGCAAACCAAAACTACAATGAAAACTAAGATGAGTACAATAAAAAAGACAGATAATAAGTGTTGATGAGGACACAGAGAAATTGGAACCCTCATACACTACCAGTGAGATTGTAAAACGGTGGGGCCACTTTGTAAAACAGTCTGGGTTTCTCAATAGGTCAAACATAGAGTTACTATATGACCAACAATTCCACTCCCAGATTTAATCCCAGAGGAATAAAAACATACATCCCCACAAAAACTTGTACATGAATGTTCACAGCAGCATCACTCATAATAGCTAAAAAAGTGGAAACAAGCTCAATGTCTGTCAGTTGATAGACAAACAAAATATCCATATATTGGTATATCCATACAGTGAAATATCACTTGGAAATAAAAAGAACGAAGTTCTGATACATGTTACAAAATGGAAGAACCTGGAAAACATGCTAAGTGAAAGAAGCCAGCCACAAAAAAGACCACATATTGTATAATTCCATTATATGAAATGTCCAGAATAGGCAAATCTATAGAGAAAGAAAGTAGCTTAGTGGTTGCCTAAGGCTGGGCAAGTGGGGTGGAACGGGGAGTGGCTGCTAACAGATATGGGGTTTCTTCCTGGGGTGATGAAATGCTCTAAAATTGATTGCAGTGATGGCAGCACAAATCTATGAATATACTAAAAAGCAGTGAATCATACATTTTAAATAGGTAAATCATATGGCATGCGAATTATATCTTAATAAAACTGTTATTAAAAGGAGAGAAAAGATTGATACATACAATTATGTAAAATTAACTCTCCAGTTCAATCAGAAGACACCTATATAAGTTTTTAAAAAATTCACAAACTGGGAAATGCTATTTCCCGCACTTGTAACTGACAAAGGATTGGTATCCAGTATATATAAACCCAGTCATCCCAATTCTAGGCACGTACCCAAGAGAAATTCTGGCATACGTGCACCAAAGGTCATGAACAAGGCTGTTCTTAGCAACAATGTCCTTAATAAAAATCACAAACATTCATTGCCAGGAGAGTAGACAGATACATCATGATTTGTTGGCCAACTAATACTGTTTAGCAGTGAACAGAAATGAACCACAGCTAAGCTGGAGCTGGAGCTGGAGCTACAATGTGGCTGAGCCTTAGAAACACGATGTCCAGTGAAAAAAAAGCAAGTCCCAGAACACCACTCACAGTATATCATTTTTATAGCACTCAAAAACAAAACTAAGCAATGTATTGTTTAAGCATATCTCCACCTGTGATACACACACCATATGGACAGTGGTTACCTGGAGAGGTGGTGGCAGGGTGGCTTTAAAGTAATTAAACAAGGAGCCCATCAGACAGAGGTGGCTCTAATGCCTTAGCAGCCTACATAAGCAAAGCCAAACCAAGACTGTAAATGCCTCAAGGTTAAGAAATCAAAACCTGGGGCCAGCCTGGTGGCATCGTGGTTAAGTTGGCATGCTCCGCTTCGGCGGCCCAGGGATTCATGGGTTCGGATCCTGGGTGTGGACCTACACATCGCTCATCAAGCCATGCTGTGGCAGTTTCCCACATACAAAATAGAGGGAGGTTGGCACAGATGTTAGCTCAGGGACAATCTTCCTTACTAAAAAATAAAAAAAGAAATCAAAACCTAAGGACAACTCAACAGTCAACAAGGCCTTCCCAAATAAGGCAACTGCTTAAGCCATAGCCAATCAAATCACTTCCCTGCTTTGCTTCTGCATCTTTTCTACAAGTCTTGTTCCCGTCAGTGGAGCACTCCTAACCACTTCTGGTTTGGCGTTGCCTGATTCAGAGCAATTTTTCCTCAAATAAACTATTAAAATTTTTAATATGCCTCAGTTTATCTTTCAACAGTGGTAAGGTGGAAGAGTAATATGTAAGTAATATTGATAATTGTCTAGTTTCTGGACTAGGTGGTGGCTTCACAAGCTCTATTTTTATGCTTTTAATTAACATATATGTTATGGGAAATACTTTGTATGCATCAAATATGTTTTAAAGATAAAGGAGAAATAAGTGTGGTGTCAGCTCTGGTTCTGCTATTTCTAATCTGGATAAGTCACTTAACCTCTCTGTGCCTCAGTTTCCCATTTGTCACATGGGGGCAGGGAAAAGAACCTACCTTGTGGGGTGGCTGTAAAGAGTAAATGAGATCAAGCACTTGGAGCAGTTTCTGGCCCAGTAAGAGTGTACTATCCTTGTCAGTGTCACTCTCAGCATCATCCTCAGTGTCATCCTCATTCTTATCAACTTCCTCACCATCATCCCCTTCATCATCCTCAACATCATTATCCTTGTCATCATCCTTCTTATCATTCCCATCCTTACCATCCCCATCCTCACCATCCTTATCCTTATCATCATCCTCACCCTCATCCTCCACCTCCTCCTCATTGTTTTCCTTTGGAAATTGGAAGTGATCCCCCACTACCCAGTCCTCCAGTATCACTTTCACCCTTTCAGGACAATTTACTGCATTCTACTGGTTTATGGTTATTGATGCAGGCATCTCCCTTGCTAGAGAGTGAATCTTGAGACCAGCTGGGCTGTCTTGGCCCCCTTTGCACTCTCCACAGCAGCTAGGTCAAAGACTGCCCATCACTGAATTGCTGCTTAATCTGAGCAACATTAAGAGGGGAGTTCCCTCTTGGAATAACACTAGGTTCTCTCCTCCCTCTCCCTCTTCCTTCCTGATCATCCATAAGACAGTGGAAGCATGCTACAGCCACTGTGATGTGTTGTTGGCTGATCCTACCTCTATTTCCAACACTTTCTCCTCTGCCCACCTCTTCTACAGAGGTTGTAGAATCTAAAATTTTGACTTCCCAGACTCCCTTGCAGCTAGCCATGGCCATAGTTCTATTCCACAAGATGGTGGCATATGTCTCCAGGGAAAGTAACCCTTCTTGAATGAAAAGAGAAAGTCCTTCACTCTTCTCACTCTTGCCCCTAGCCCTGCCTCCTACCTGGAACTTGGACACGAGGCCCAAAGGGGCTCTAGGACAGAGGCCAGAGACCTCCCTGCCAAGCATGGCCAAGCAGATGAGGGAGACACCGCCAGGCCCTTGGAGGGCCCATCTCCAGACTTACTGTGTGAAAAAAAATGAGTCCTACTTTATTTAAGCCATCATCTTCTGGTTTTGCCTCTGAATACCTTCCTACCTACCATCTGACAATGCTCTGAAATTGGCAGTACATGGTGTATTATTTCCCAGCAGAATGCAAACTATCCACTCTCAGAGGGGGAGCTTTTAGATTACTGGTTAAACTAAATTGCAGCAATCTGATCATTTCAAATTTCAGCTCTCACATCAGAAAGCAGGATATGACTCCAGGACTCCCAGCTTTCCACAGCTCCTCCAAAATCCAATACAGAACCAACCCAGGCAAAATATGAAGGAGGGGGCCACAGCGGGTCCTAGTAAATGGGGATGGCCACTCACCCTCCTGGGCCCGGGGCTGCTGGTCACAGCATGGACAGTGTTAGGCATCCACATGGGAGGGCCTGCACAGAGTGTCCATCAGTCACGGAGGCCCACTTCCGGTCCACACTAATAATGATGGTCCCAATCAGTTACACAGAGTCTACCCTGCGATCTGCACGACAGCCAAATGGGAACACTATGTAGATGGTGATATTACAATCACACTTTACAGACGAATGATTTCACATCCAGAGACAGTAAGTAGCTCTCCAGTTGTTGACCAATTTGCAGACAAAAGTGTTGGGATTAGAACCCAGCTCTTCTGATTCTAAAATCTGTGTTTTTGCCACTGGCTCTGTCTGCAAGAGCTACCAGATCAAAACAGCTCTATAAAACTAAAAAACATGCATGTCTTCATGCATCAGGGGGATATTTGGCTATTACGGGAGTGAGCAGTAGGAAAAAAAACAATCCCTTTCTTGCCTTCCCATTTCTGGGGTCGCAGTGCAACTCTTGCTCACTTAATTAGGCAAGTCAGTGTGTCGTGCGATCCATCCTGAGTGATGCCCAGAACAAGAAAAATTTAGAAAAAGGATAAAAATCCAGCATCTCCAGGCACATCGTTCTCTTTTGGGAACGAAAGCGGACACGTGTCAGTTGTAGTTAATAGGCTAATGCAGATGGTAGGGAGCTGCTCCAGGCCCTATTTAGCCATGTTCAGGTAACAGATTATTGCTTCATAAGCTTCTATGTTGGCTCCAAGATGCCCACAGAAACTAACTAATATGCAAAGTTTTCTTTAATCCAAAGTTTTATTTTCTTTTATCCTTAAGGATTCTTAATAAACTCGAGGCAAGAGGGTCCTTTTTTGCATCAGTGGTGGTGGGCACGAGCCTGGCTGAACAGGTCAGGCAGGTGGAAGGGATGAGGAGGGCGCATCTCCGGTGCGTGCGGCTGGGTGGAGCAGCTGCAGACCAGGTGCCTCCCCAGGTGAGCACGGTGAACAGGTTCTGCAGCTGCGGACGTCCTGGCTTCCTAAACCATGGCTCATCAGCTCCTTCTTAGTCGGGCTTAACGTCTGCCTTTCCCATCCTAAGCTTTTCACATCAGCTAATCTTTCCCCCCAAAAAGACAAAAGGTAAAAGAAACAGCATATCTGAAATCTTCTCCATGACGCCTTTTACTAGCTTTGAATTCCTACTTTAAAAATAGACAGTGCTTTCCTAGTCTGACTTCTCCACCTGACCTTGAAAGGACATGTTATTTCCCTCTCTTTTGGTATTAAAAAATAATCACCATGATAATAATAATATTATCAGCATAATATGCACTGAGTGTTCGCTTCTCACCTGGCACTATTCCAAGCATTTGCTTGTTGGAGTTGCTACTAATTCCATTTTTCAGTAGAAAGAGCTGAGGTAAGGAGAGGTTAAGTCACCAGCAGTAAAGAGGCACACCTTCTTTCCTGCCTTAATTCATTAGATTTTCATCTTAGAAGGTAATTCTGTTGCTTTCCCTTTTGAGTGTATGTTTTTTTAAACTCCTGACTTTAAGGAAGCCTCATTCGTTCAGCAATTCATTCATTTAAAGGCATTTGTTGTACTCCAGCTTTTCTAATGTAAATGGCTATTTACTTTGCATCTTGTCCCATTAACATCTTATCTCAGAATCAAAAAGCCCTCCCTGTTTTGTAGGTGGGAGGTAAGGTACTGTACTGGCTCCCAGAACAAGGCAGGCAAATTATGACGATTTACATATTTTAATATTTAACACATTTATTTTGCCAACTCCTCTTAAACATTAAGCATTCAATTAGTTTTATTTCCTTATACAATGATGACATTTTATTTATTCGTCTCTATAACGGAATTAGTGTAATCTCTGTCTTTGTTTCCCCCCTGAGTCAGCTTAACACTTTCTCCTTTTCATTATGAAATAGTTTATGTTTCCTTCCAAGTTCTCCCCTAACCGAGTGTTGATTTTAATTCACTTTCCCTGTACAGTGGGCTCCAAGACGATTTTATTTCAGAAAAATGTCACATCCTCCTCGTGGTCCTAAGCTTCTCTTCTCATTTTACCATTGTTCCCTATTTTAGCTCAACGTCTCTTCATTTCTATTATGTGTTATGTGTTCCAAGTTTTACATCCCTCCGGCATTCATTTTAATAGAATTAGAAGAATCTATAAATAAAAGCAGCTTCTTAGAATAATGCTTTCATTCTTTTCCCCTCTCCCTACCCCCACTTTGCGTACATGCCCTAAATTTATCAGCTGACCAGGAGCTTCCTCTCTCAGGCAGAGGTCCCCTACAAGGAGTCTGATAGCTGTGTGTTCACTGCATCTGGTCTGGGACAGCTCCAGGGTAACACGGGGGGAGGTTTCCAACTGAGGACACCTAGCCGTTAGGACTTTGTACAGAATGGCTGCTGGTCCCCCTCTTCAAACTGACAATCAAGAGAGCCTGAGAATTCCACAGAAAGTCAATAATTCAAATCCTGGAACTAGAAAAACACTGCGGAGCAAGACCAAGAAGATAATTAGCAGGCAAGCAACCCAGACTACCATTGCTGTGCCAGGGGCATCTGCTGCTGGCTTATCTTCCCCCTGCAGGAAGGTCCTTAAACCACAGGACTCCACTGACTTACATTTACTAGGATGCTCCTTCCCAGGGCTGAGTCTCTCCGTCCACGCAAAACTAGCAAGTTAGGGCTAAGAGAGTCACAGTAATCCTTTCAGATGCCAGTGTGATCCGAGAACAAAGAGCCTATGTCCCCAAACCCAGATTCCATCGGGATTCCTGTGACGACATCATTTGCCCCCTTAAATACCTAGACTTCTAATCTCACCTCTAAACACAAATTTACAATTATGTCTCCACGGATAGCAGGGGATCTCTCCCAAATCCGTCCTATCCCCACCACAACCCTAAGAATCTTCTTCTCTCAACATTTTATTAAGAAAATTTTCAGACATACAGCAAAATTGAAAGAATTGTACAGCAGACACCCACATACCCACCACCTTGATTCTACCATTAACATAATCACTAAAATTACATCACATTTCTCTCCATCTATCCATGTCTCTATCCACCTGTCAACCCATCTTATTTTTAGTGTATTCCAAAGTAAATTGCAATATCAGTATACTTCCTTCTAAACACTTCTGCATACATATCATTAAGGAGAGTCCAACATTTGCTTAGATTTTCTCTTCTGAAGTGAATTTACATAGGTTGAAATGAAAAAATGTTAACATATGTTTGTTAAGTTCTGCTAAATGTATATACCTCTGTAACACCTGTATACACCTGTGTGTCTGTCAAGATAGAGAATATAGCCATCACCCCGGAAAGTTTCCCTATGCGCCTTCCCCATCAATCCTCACCCCTATAGATTAGTTTTTATTCCACCACAGGTTGGTTTTGCCTGTTCTAGAACTTCCTATAAATGGAATCAGATAGCTCTTTTGTGTAAGGCTTCTTTCACTCTGTACAACGTCTACAAGATTCATCCACGTTGTTATGCATATCAGTTCTGTGTCTCTTTAGTGCTGAACAAAGAATGCCCAGTGTATGAATATGTCACATTTGTTTATCACCCTCCTATTGATGGACCTAAGAAGCTTAAAAAATTGTGATAAACAAGCTGAACAACCCAGGAAACTCCACAATCCTTTGGGGAGAAAAAAAAAGGTGAAACAGAGGCAGCACCCCAGACTGCTGAGAAACCAGCAGGGGGACAGGCAGATCAGTGACATGCTTTGATAGGTGGAAGCACTTGTTGATTTGATTCTCTCATCAAAGCACCATGCCCTGCCAGGGAAGCCACAGCACCGGCACCTACTGGCCACACGAAGGCCTGGTCAGGGCAGGCTACATGTTGTGTTTTGCTCTGAAAGGCTGAGGCAGAAATCACACTGTGCTCAGCACCAAAGAATCTACCCCAAAAGCCCTCAGGACAAAGGCACATCATTTAGAATAGACTGGGCAGGCTTGGCAAGATGGCTGTTCCCTCCTAGCTGCATCCATTGTCCCTTACTATCTTTGAGCATCACTTTTGTGCCCACGGTGCATGCAGAAACACAGCCCTGACTTGAGACTAGCAATCTAATTCAGGCGGCCCGACTGCACGATTCAAATAAAACGCAGACGCTGAGGGAAGAAAAGCGGTGGCAAACAAGTTCCTCGGCCTCGGAGGTGGAAAAGATCTCTTGGTGGCGGCCCCTGGTCACTGCAAGCCCCCCTGGGGGAGGCAGCGCGCAGGAGAGACCCAGGGAGGAGCTGAGCGGCTCCCGGGCAGGAGGGTGAGCCTGGGCTGGCACAGCCATCAGCACACACCAGGTACAGAGCACCATTAGTGACTAACTTCAGGAAAGGAACCAGTTGCTGGAAAGTAAAACCAACTTTTAGTAAGACAAACAAATTGGTGTGAAGACAGGATTCTCTGCAGTTCTACGCAGGCACTGCACTTCCGACACAAGAAGAAACGGAAACATATCCAGGGCTCCTTGGGAGCGAGAATCACGATGAAAATTGGAGATATTCTTGGATTAGGTTTTGGAAATGTATTGACTTAGTCAGAACAGGAATGCTGCTGAGACACGGCTTGTCATCATTTGGGGTGTTGGTCCTGGCCCCCAATGTGAGCCCCACACAGACGGGCTCCTAGAGGTGTGGATCCACAACTACCTCTGGGGTTTGGTTTGGATTTGAAGACTGTTCAGTGTGAGAAGGAATCAGTTTGGTTTTACAATATTCCTCGTGTGGCCAGACATCAGAGGAAAGCAGAAAACCACGTTCCTTAAAAAAGCAGACCAAAAAAAAAAAAAACCCTAGAAAGTACTAACGAGTTCACTTTGTACCAGGACACGGAACTCCACAGGAACAGAAAGCATCCATTCCCACAAACAGGCTTCTGCATCTTGTGCTAAAATGAAGAGTTGTGAGGGTCTTGAACTGGCAAAGTCGTGGGACACAAACTTGTTGAAGCCACTGAAACAAATCCTGCTTCTTGTTCGTGGCTACTAGTGTCATATCCCTGCAAATGAGAAATTAAGAGACACGTGTAAGAAGACTGTTCATGAGCTCAGTCATGAACGGTTACATTGATAGCAGGATAGAAATAAGGTTTCTTTTCTTTTTACAGAAATCAGGTTTTATCAAGAGGAACACAAACAGGGGTTTTCTGTTTGTTTGCTTAAGTTTAAAAAACAGCATGAGATCAAGATGTGTGTCAGACTGAGTGCAATGGTGACCAGGAATGGAATTATTTTTCCATGTTAAAATCTGTCCTCAGACAGACACACCTAAATAAACTCCGATTGGGACAAGGAGGCATACATCCAGGTACGTGGGGTCTAACAGGGATGAAACCACATGCCTCTGCTGTGACCCTCTGAGAGGACAAACGGAAAGCTGGAACTGGTGCCGAGGCACGCGTCACTGGGGGCAAAGTCAGCCTGGTGCATCCCAGCAAATCAGTACCTCGCACAGTGCCAGGCTGCGAGCCAGCACCCAATAAATGCCGGCTGAATAGAAGCAGCAGCGAATGAATTCCTCTAACCTCTAACGACATCAGGGTGTTTACTGAGCTCTTAACATGCCCCGAACTTCTCTCTCTCTCCTTATGCTTACTGTGCCGGTCATTCTTCTTTCGCTGCCCAGTCCTGTGCCCCTCCAGACACCACCACCTGGACCACACTTCCCAAGGGTTCAGCCAACAGGAGGTGCCAGAAGGAGGCTGCATCATCCACGGCTCCAGCTCCCACAGGGCTCTGCTAACCCCATTTTCTCCCTTTGTCCCCTCGGCCCGAGCAGCTCCCCACTGCTGGTCCTCGGGCACCCCAACACCCTTTGTTGATTCCCTTACTCCCGCTCACACCTCTGTAAGCAGCTCCTTCCTGAGAGTCTCAACCTGAGCCATCCAGGTGAGCTGTTTCCCGACGGGATGTGGATTGATGCCCTCACTCAGGATCCACCTGCTGCAACTCCACACCCCGTGTCTTGTCCTCTGTCTGTGAAAATCCTGTGGACCCTGAGAGGTCTGGCTCAAATGCCACTGGTCACAAAGCCTTCCCTGAACATCCCAGGCAGAAAGCAGCCCACTCTCCTCTATTATCCTAAAGCATCTGGATTCCATCTCTATATTACTTTCCTTGTTCCTCTTGCAACTGTTACTTACGTTCCTGTCTGTTACAGGGAGGGACCCTGCCTTGTTCATCTCCCAAAGCCTGCAAATGAACGGACCTGCAGATTTTACTTCAGGAAACAAGCAAGCAGACAAACCCTCTGTACAGCGTTCAGAAAAAAGTGACAGATGGAAGAAATACCTGAGAGATATTTGCAAATAAGAGATTAATATTCACAATATAGAGACAGCACTTACATATCATTAAGATCAAAGAAAAGCAACCCTGCAGATGCCTCACACAATGTAAGGTGTGCACACACTTTGGCTCAGCAGCCCCCGATCTCTGGAGCGAGACCATCTCAGTTCAAACGTTGGCTCTAACGCTTAAAAGCTCTATAACCACAAACAAGTCACTTAACCTCTCTGTGCCTTGATTTTCTCATCTGTAAAATGGGGGTAATAATAGCACTTACTTTCGGGTTTCTAAGAAGATTAAATGAGTCAATACCAGGAGAGCACTTGGAAAACTACCTGGCACATAGTAAGGGGCAGATAGGTATCTGTGATCATTATTACTGTAACTGTTTGTTTTTACTATTATATATCCTACAGAAATTCTCATACATGTGCACAGAGAGTATGAATTAGGATTATCACTGCAACATTGTTTATAATACAAAAAAACAAAATAAATCAAACGAACATTAATAGGTAAATGGTGTAACAAAATGTCACATCCATAAAAATAGCTTAAAACCGTTTTGAAAGAATTATGTAGATTATCTATGTCCTACCATGGAAAGCTTTCCAAGAGGTATTGTTAGGCTATGAAGAACTAGGTACAGAAAAACATATTTAACATGGTCCCATTTATTTAAAAAAAAACCCTATGTATCTATGTGCATACATGTTTCTGAAACAGGACACACAAATACCAAAGTATGGACAGGTATGGCATCTAGAGGAATGAGCAAACTGGGGCTAAGCTGAGGAGGAGAAGGATTTTTCCTCTTCATACACTGGCACTGTTTGAATTCTTTACAATGGGAGCATATTTATATAATACACGTGTAACTTTACAAAATAAGAAAAAATGCTCAATAAAATCCTTGAGTTGAACTGAACAAATTTTACCAAGTCCTGGACCCCCTGCAAGGCCAGTGATGTGGGATAGGGAGACGCAGGGAAATGAGATGGGACGTGGTAACCAGGAGTGCAAGGCATGTCAGCGGGAAACCAGGCAGAGATGGAACCTTCCACCTCCCCACACAGGGCTGACCAGCTGCAGCAATGTCCACCTCCCCAAGCAGTTGCAAAGAATCCATTGATCTAAATGTCAGGGGAAAGATTAAGTAAGTATGGGCCAGCCACTAATGAGCAGCCATTAAAAATTATACCATAGAATAGTTATAGACTTGGGAGGTACAAGTTGCAAAACTGTACAAGCCTACTTGTATGAGACAATCACGTATAGCTGAGTATGTGTGTGCATACATGTATACAGGTATATATGTGTCTGTATATATGTATGCACACACATGCTCACATAAACATAAATACAGTCATGTGTCTCTTAACGACAAGGATATGTTTGTTAGGCGATGGCATCATTGTGAGAACATCATGGAGTGTACTTTGACATGAGAGAGTGTACTTTGTGAAAGATGACATGAGCGGAGTCATACGAAAATAGAGCCAAAGTAGCCATTTCAGAGGCATTGTCTTGTTTTCTTTATTTTCCAAACTGGACCACACCGCCAACACTCTAAGAAGTCAGTAAGGACAAGAATATCGTGTTTGAAAGGACTGATAAAACTGGACTTTGCTGATGACCAAATCACTAACCAATCAATGAAGTACAAATCTAGCTGCTTGCCTGATGACCAAAACTCAGGCCAATCTAGGAAGCACAAACCTAGCCTTACCTCACATAGCACCAATGAACTCTTCTTTAATGCAACTCACCTCATCCTCCCTTTTGTCTGATAAAAGCCCTAAGCTCTCTCCTGTAATCAGAACACATTTTGGGTTTCTACCTGAATCTGCATCTCCCAAATTACAATTTTATTTTATTTATTTTTTTTGCTGAGGAAGATTCACCTGAGCTAACATCTGTTGCCAATCTTCCTCTTTTTGTATGTGAGCCTCAGCCACAGCACAGCCACTCACAGACGAGTGGTGTAGGTCTGTGCCCAGGAACTGAACCCAGGCTGCCAAAGTGGAGTGCACCAAACTTAACCACTAGGCCACAAGGCTGGCCCCTGAATTGCAATTCTTATTACCCAAATAAATATCTTCCGTTTGAATTGTACTGAACTTTTCCTTGGTCAACAACTTACACAAATCTAGATGGTATAGCCCACTACACACCTCGGCTGTATGGTACTAATCTTACAGGATCACCGTCATAGATACGGTCCATCATTGACTGACACATCGTTATGTGGCACACGACTATGTACAGATATATATGCACGCATACACACACACTACACAAACACAGTTAAAAAAAAAATGAAAGGACATGGTCCAAAACATTAACAATGATTATCTTTGGGTGATAGGATTATTAATGATTTTTGTAGTTTTCTTTGTTCATGTTTTCCAAATTTTACACATACATGTATTCCTTTTGTATTATACCAAGAAAAATTAAGTAATGTCATGACTTTTTAACTAGGCTGTGCCACCCTCCGTGCAGCCTTGGGTCCTCATTAAGCCGTTCTCTCCTCTGGGTGTTCCAGCTTTCTTGTCGGATGTTTGGTTGCACAGCGTTGCACTCTCCTCTTGGGGTGAGAACACACAGGGCTCTGGTAGGTTGGGGGACGGCGTCCAAGGAAAGCCCCCTGCCCTTGAGACTCTCAGACTCCAAAGTCAAGAATGCTGCCACCTTCACTCCGTCATAGATAAGCCTTTGAAGTGAAGCCCCAGGCCAGAGGCCTGGTGAGAAGGGAGGGTCCTGCAGTATAGCCACCCACCCTTTAGCTGAGACCAGGGGGCACCTTCCCAGCACCCCTCCTGTCTCAGCCCTCCCCCTGCCTGGACAGTGCGCTTCTGCCTTACCAGTTAGAAAAACCCAACTCAAACTCCACGGCCAGCTCAGCTGCCGCCTGCTCTCTGCAGCCTTTCCTAACACGGACATGGGCCCTGTCCAGGAGTAAGGAATCAAGGATGTTCCAGTGAAAAGCCTTGCTCTGACATTTACTAAGCTGCAGTAAGTTACCCAACTGCTCAGTGCCTCAGTTTGCTCATCTGTGTAACAGGGTCACTACTAGGGCTCTAGGGTGATTATCAGAGTGCTTGGTGATCAGTGAGGATGACGATGTAGGAGCCAGCTGACAGTAGTCATAGTGGGAGTACTGGAACCCAGTGACTCAGTTATCCCTTTTTTTCCCTCTTTTTTTTGGTGATGAAGGTTCACTCTGACCTGACATCTTTGCCAATCTTCCCCTTTTTACTTGAGGAAGATTGTCACTGAGCTAACATCTATAGCAGTCTTCCTCTATTTTGTATGTAGGATGCTGCCACAGCGTGGCTTGATGAGCGGGGTGTAGGTCCATGCCAAGGATCTGAACCAGTGAACCCCGGGATGCCAAAGGGAAGCATGTGAACTTAACCACTACCCCATGGGGCCTCAGTTATCCCTTCTAATGAAACACAGTCACCAGGTGTGTAGGGGGAGGGGAGGTGAGTGAGACTTGGGGATGAGAGGCTGAGCCAGGGACTAGGGCCCAAGGAAACAGAATGAACAAAGACTCTGACCACAAGACGCTGTGGTCTAATGGGGAGACAGACACCCTCCCGCTGTGGCTGTGCACGTGGTGGGCGGTGGGGGGCTAGCTGAGCTCCTCCGTGGAGCTGGGAGCACAGTGCTCAGGGCTGCGGGGCAGCAGCCAGGTCAGGAAACACAACTGTAGCTAATCTTGAAGAAAAGCAGGGTTCTCCAGGTAGACCACACGGGGAACGGGCACCCCGGTTACAACAGCAACAAAGAGCAGGTGCAAAAGAAAGAAAAGGATGGAAAGTTTCCAGAATGGCAAAGGTTGGGAATGGCTGGAGCACTGGGCAAAAGCAAGCAGTTCTGGGTTGAGGACAGGGCGAGAGGGAGCGACAGCTCGCTCCCCAAGTGTCGAGCGTATCAGGCTTTGCTGTGCAGGAGCCTCCATGCCCCCTCTACCCCACTCCCGGTCCTGAAGCAGGAAAAGGACCGCATGAGGTTTCTGGTTTGGAAGCACCGTCAGGGTGGCAGTGTGGGAAGCAGCCTGGAACTGGAAGGGAGGCAGGCGGGGCAGCGAGGCACTGCCCGAGGCAGCGAGTGCGTGAGGAGCAGGCAGGGCCGCAGGGGAGAGGCTAGGAGGCAGAGGGGCCACAGGGAACTCGGAGTGAGGTCCTGGCTCCGGCTTGGAGGGCAGGGGATGAGAAAGGAGCAGAGGAAGGCTTTGCCTTCTCCCAGCCATGGGGACCATGGCCATAATCTGAGAGGAGGGTAGCCCCACCCGCCACCTGTCCATCCGGGAGACTCTGCCAAAGATCACCGGGGTGGACTCAGGCCCTCCACGGCAAGAAGGAGGTTCTGGCTTAATGAACACGGGAGACCATCTCTGAGAGTTGTCTACAACATGTTTTGAAACAAAAGAGAGAAAGTCTGGAAATCAAGGTCCCTTTCAAAAACCTGACTGCCAACACTGAACACGGATTCATCCACCCCGTGGCAAATGCAGTCTGGCTCATCACGCAGAGCTCTGGGAGCCTGATCCAGCTGGGCTGTTCCTTCCCACTGAGAAGACGGATTCACCCAACAAGGACTCCTTAAGTGACTGATGTGGGCCAGTGACAGGAATTCAAGAGGCCCCAAGGAGGGTTAGGAAAATGAAGCGGACGGCCCCTCCCTGGCTGGACTCAGCAAGCGAGTCCATGTGCAACACGGCAGTGGGCCGGGGCTGTCGGGCCCTGCGGTGTGCGGCTGGTTTGTGCCCAAGCGGCCAAGAGGGAGACAATGAGACTGTTTCTTCCTCTCGGTGGTGCCACCGTCTTGACACTGAGGGCATTGATGGGCTGGTTACCATGGGAACCTGAGCTGCCGATCCCATCCCACAGAGCGTGAGTAAGGCTCCCTCCCGATAGCTGACGGCTATTCATCCCCGATCTTCAAAGCACTGGACAGAGGGCCTTGTGCCTACCGCCAGGTCTTCAAAATCCTCCAAGAGCAGAGGCACAAGGACATCAGGAAGCCCAGGGATTTGACAGATAATGGGACTCACGGGGTGGGAAGCATCCATGGTGGGCTGCAGAGGACTGCTGGGCCCTGCTCCATGGGTAGCTGATCCGAGTAGAAGCAAACTAGAGCATGACAAGGAGGGTCCTCCCCAAGCACAAGCACAAGCATTAACCAGGAGGGGCCAGCCTGCTGAGCGTGATGCCAAAAAGCAAGGGATTAAGACAAACTATGGGTGGAGATGGTTCAGCCAGCCGACTTGCTGACCTTGCTTGTTCACAAATGCTCATACCCTTCCCTCCACTAAGAGGCTCTCCAGAGGCAGGGGCCATACCTTACTTATCTCTGAGGGCCCAGAACCAGTGAGAGCACACAAAGAATACTCGCTCAATAAATGAGTGCATGTCCTCCGGCCGCAGGCTGCCCTGCGGTGACTTCTCCACCATCAGAGAAATGGCAGAATTGGAATTAACCTTAGAGAGCAGCCAGAGGACCAACTGTGAACTGACTTTCCCAGGAGGCCCAGAGCATAGTGGCAGAAACAGACAAGCCAACAGTCATGTTAGGGTGATGGGGGCTTGGGAGCCCAGAAGAAGGGAGGTCCGCAGGGCTGAGGAAATCAGGGCAGGACTGCAGATGACCAGGAAAGATGAAGGGCTGACCAGGTGGATGGGAAAGCCATCCTAGGCAGAAAAACATCATGAAGAAGCCTAAAAAGAAGGAAGAGCATGAAGAGGTTCAGCAGAGCTGGAGCTGGGGCCAGGGCAGAAGGTAGCAGGTGGGTGAGAGGAGGCCCTGCAGCAGCACAGACAGCTGAGGGGCACAGAGGCCCCGGCCTGTGCGGGGCAGTGGCAGGGGAGAAGCAGGGGGACCTGAGAGCCATTCAGGAGACCGATGAGACGGGCTTGGTTATAGATCAGATGGGAGGCAGGGGAGTGGGGGAGGCAGCAGTGAGTTCCAGGCCTCGAGCTCAGGCACCGGGGCAGACAGCCCCTTCTGTAAACAGGGACCACACAGCGAGGAGGAGGTTTCCAGCAAAGGATGATTAGTCCAGTTAATAATATGCAGAGTTTGAGCAACCGAGTGTGGCATCCTAGGAAGACTGCAAGGGGTTAGGGGTATTTTTCCCTGAAATATGGAGAGATGCAAGTAAGTTTCAACGCTGATGAGAAGGAACCGGGACCGACTTTGCTGGACAGAGCAACACTAACATGCAGCACTGCGTGTGCAGGTGCACGTACACGAGTGTGTGCGCATGTGCCAGGTGGAGGGAAGGAGAAACAGCGGCGGGTGGGGTCCACACAGGCTCATTTGCCAGCAGCAGCAGAAAGCTGAAAGGCTTTCTTGCCTGATAGCTTACCCTTGTCTGAGAAGTCGGGATGAAGTCCATCTGCCAAGGTGGAAGGAGAGTCGGAGGGCTTGGCTTTGGGCCTTGGCCTGTCAGTTACCAGTCTGTGATCTGCACAAGTCAGAACTGGACCCGAGGTCTCCTCACTACTAAGCAGGCCTGGCGACACCTCCCTGCAGCGTTGGCGGGAGGCTCCACGAGCAAGAGCACCCACACAGGAAACATTCACTGGGCATAAGCACATGCCAGAGCTTCCGGTCAATGCCAAGACTGAGCTACAGTCTGAGAGCTGGGAGGGAGTCAGGCACTCAAGACAAGTAGGACTCCGAAGCCCTCCACACGCAGGGCCCCCAGAGAGGAGGGAAGACACATCAGCGCCTGGCCTGGGCTGTGGAAGATCAGAGGAACTACTTTTTTTTTTTTTTTTTATTAAAGAAACATTTTTTTTTTTTTTTAAAGATTTTATTTTTTTCCTTTTTCTCCCCAACGCCCCCTGGTACATAGTTGTGTATTCTTTGTTGTGGGTTCTTCTAGTTGTGGCATGTGGGACGCTGCCTCAGCGTGGTCTGATGAGCAGTGCCATGTCCGCGCCCAGGATTCGAACCAACGAAACACTGGGCCACCTGCAGTGGAGCGCGCGAACTTAACCACTCGGCCACGGGGCCAGCCCCCAGAGGAACTACTTTTTAGAGACAAAATCTGTACAGAGGCTCAGAGACTCAAAAGAGCCCAGAACATTCCCCAGTGTATCAACAGTCCTGCACGGCCCTGTTGGCAATCAAAGCCTGAGGCCAGGCAGGAGGCTTCATCCAGGGTCTGCAGGCCCTCCCACCCCATCACCAGCTCTGTGTTTCTGATCTGCACCCTTGCTTTCTGCCTAGAGGAACCCAAACTCTTCCAATGGACCAGTCAGCTGAGCCATCCACTCTGGCCTGATTCTGAGTCTTCTCTCGGCCACCCAGCTCCATGCACTGCCACTCAGCTTCAGTCACCTTTCTCCAACACAGCCTCAATGACTTACGAGGGCAGTCCAACTAAATAAAACCCTGTCCACTTAAATCTGTTACCACCTGAATAATGACGTCAAATGGGAGGGTATGATACCACGAGCTTCACAATCCCACTCTTGTCTGTACCCTCAGCTCCCACCCAGAATCTCTCTCCTTCCACTCCCAGGTCAGACACACACATGGCTCTTGGCTCAGAGCATAAGAGCAAGACAGCATCAGACTGAAAATCAATACTGGAGAACTAGGTCACAGGTGACTGCTACTCTGGGCTTCCTGGTATCCCTTCCAAGCCCCTAAAACTCCAGTTGGAACAAGTTCTCGTCCATTATTTTAACACCTGGCTAAAGCCTCAGCTTATTTTTCATTATAAGAACAAGCCCTCTGCAGCATGACAATTGTCCTCTGCTGACAAGTGAACTACCCAGGCCCACCCAAAATTCTGGGCCAGGTATGTCCTGTTCAGTAGCTATTTTAAGTAAAACTATTTAAGGCAAGTTCAAAATCATTTAAGGCTCTTAGATCTTTTAGGGCCCTGGGAGCCAGCCTGCCTTTTTTATGTTCAGACTCAGAACCAACAAATTAGCTCAACACCTGAGGCAAAGCAAAAACGCAAGGGACCGTATGGCGTCTAAGTGCCACCCTTAAGATAAACACCACTTCTGAAAGCTGCACATGCTGAGCTGTTGCGATTTGGTTTGTGAGAATATCTTGTTGCCATCCTTTTCACGTAAATGACTTGTCCCTTCTCCCGCCACCAGCGTCAAAGGTAACAATATATACAGGTTAGCGTGAAGGCGATCTTCACCACCAGACGACTCCAAGGAGAAAGAAGCCCAGTAGAGGGAGAGAGTGATGGCTGGGAGTGGGGTTCCTGGGTCCAGCTCTGCTCAAACAGACCTGTCATCTGCAACTAGGCATTCTGTTTCTCTAGGTCACCATTTCCTTGACAAGTGGATGGGCCCAGCCTCAGAGGTCTAAAGCAGGGGCTTCTTACCCTGGGCCCACAGACACCTGTATGTCCTTGGACATGCTTCAGATGATCCAGGATCACCGTGATATGTGTATGATGTGCATTTTTCTTTTCCTTTTTTCCCTTTAACATTTCATGTGCATCTTATATACGTGTGTGTGTGTAGGTATGGATATATGCACGTGTGTATGTGTGTGTATATATGCACATCTGTATACATATGTATGTATTACCATATATATAACACATTCCGATACAAAGAAAGAAAAGTACAAAATGCTTAAACACAATTTTGTACATAACTTCTATATTATATATACATATGTACCTATATGTGTGTATTGTGAATTAGAACACTGCAGATAAAGTCTGACATTCCTCTCCCCAGTTTCTTTCCCCTCCCTCCCTTCTCAGAGGCTGCTACTACTGAGAACTTGATGAGATCCTTCCTACATGTGTACACATTCATAAATAACATAGAATTGCTGAGTGTGGTTTTTAAAGTTTAAATAAATACTATCACACTGTGCATCTATCTACAACATGCCTTTTCCACTCACCATTATTTTTGAGACACATCTATGTAGATACATTAACATACCTAGGTAATTCCTTTCCAACTACTGTACAGTATTCCATGGTGTGACTATCTTGATTTATTTCTCTATTCTTCTAGAGATGAATATTCAGATTCTGTTCCTTTTCATTTAAATAATGCCTCTGTGACATTCCTATACAACGCAACTTGGGCACTTCTGCAAGAGTTTCTCGCCAGTAAAAGCCTAGATGTGGACTTGCTGATGCAGTTCGACCTCACTGTGGACTGTCAAATTGCTCTCTGAAGTCGTTATACTAATTTCCACTTCCACCAGCAGCATTTGAAAGTTTCGTTGCTCTACATCCTTGTCAACACTTGATACTAACACCTTTCCACATTCGCCAACATGTTCGCCAGTCTGACAGGCGTGAAGGGAGATGACTGCCTTAGGTTGTGCTGCCCCATAACTCCTGGGGAGGCAGGTCTTTTCTCACACTCATTGGCCATTTGAATTCCCTCTTTACTGAATTCTCTCTTCATATACTTTCTCCTTTGTCTGCCTGGCATTGATCTTTTTCTTAAATGACAATGACCATTGATAAATTTTTATTTATAGTTTTTTAAATGATCTATGCACTAACCTGTTACATGTTATAAATACTTTTCCTAGTCTGTTACTTGCTTTTTAATTGTTACAACGTCTTTGTTATACAGAACTTTTAACGTATCAATCTCTTCCTTTTTATATTTGTACCTTTTGTGTCTTATTTAAGAACCCGTTTCCTTTCTCAAGTTCATACAGTATTCCACTATATAACTTCTAGACGTGCTACAGAGATTCGGGTCTTCCATCCTATCTGGAATTTGCTGTTGTGTAATACGAGGTGAGGAGCTGATCGTTTTACCATATGGAGAGTCAGTTCTCTCAGCACAGTTTATTGAATTTTCCATCCTTCCCTATCCGTTTGTAACTCTCCTGTGTGCACATACGAGTCCCCATATATGCCTGGGTTTGAGTTGATTCCACTGACAGACGGGATCACTACTGGGCCACTGTCGAACTCTTATGATGCCCACACTTTATGGTAAGTTTTTTCTCTGGTAGAGCATGCCCTCTCCTTGTTCTTTCTGAAGTGACTCAGGCATTCTGGGAACTTACTCTTCCATATCAACTTTAGAATTTGTGTGATTTCATGTTCCATATAAAATCCTCGGCACTTCAACTAGATGACACTGAATTTATAAATTAATTCAAGGGGACCTGTGATAATCGGTCCTCCTATCCATGAACAGAATCTATCTCTTCATTATTCAGACCTTTTTGTTTTCAATAATTCTTTCAAATATTTTGTACTTTTCTCCTTGAAAGTCTAATACTTTTTAAAATTTATTCCTAAATATCTAATGGCTTTTATGCTAGAGTGAATTACAATTTCCTTTATTTTCTCGGATGTTGCTATCGCATAGGTAGCTATTGTTGATCAAGCAATGCGCTTAACTCTCTTACTAGTTCTAATAGTTAGTCTCTAGGTTCTCCTGGATTATCCATATAGTTATTTATGTCATCTGTCAATAATGACATTTAATGCTTCCAAATTCTTTGTTTTTTTTTTAATTGTGGTGCAATATCTGGGCCCTCCGGAATAACAATGAATAGAAGAGGAAAAAGAGACTGGTTTGTCTTGTTCCTGATGATGCATATTTTTCAACGGAGAGGGTCCAGAGCCTTTACCAGACTCTGAAAGGCACCCATGCTTCAAGAAAGGTGAATAACCACAAGTCTAAATTACCTTCGCATCATGTAAAATAAACGGAATGGGGTTACTAGTTGTATGAAAGAGAGCAAAACAATCAAGCCAGAACTTAGGGCATTGCAAAGACCCATGAGAAAAGTAGGGCTGGGAGCCAGGGCTGGTCCCAGGCATACCACTAAGAGCTCATTAAGGGTTTAGGGAACAAGTCACACTAAGGAGACCTTAGCCCAGAGAATACAGTAGGAGACAAGAGCAGGGCGCATAATCATCAGAGGTGATACATACTTAGTGTGTGGGCACAAACTGCTCCCATCCCTGGTTTCACCTCAGTTTACTCATCCATAAGTCAAAGCTAATAATATCTACACCTTATTTATGAGTCACAAATTCTCCCGGCTGAAAAAGGCAAATAAGGTTTTTAAAGAGTTCTTATTGAGTAGGTACAGGTTGGAATGCTCCAGGCCTTTTCCACATTAGCAGTGCACTTGGGGGAGGGAGAAAAGCTGGTTTTGGAATAAAGAGTAATAGGCCCTCCTTGAGTAATCTCACACACACACACACACACACACACACACACACACACGCCTCTGAGTTGGCTCCTATCCCCAACCAGCTAATCCCTCAGTTTGTGAATGTTTCCACAGTGTCACCCCCAGCACCGTGCGTACCAAGCTAAGGGACCAGGCTGTGTGGAGTTCACCCTGGCTGCACTGTACAGAGCTGGGGAGACTCTGAGACACTCCCCAGAATGTCCCGGGTGGAGGGGCACATGCTGGGAGGAACATTCTCTCCCACAGGCAAAATGAGGACAGCTGACTTTGTGCATAAGCAACTCAGTGAGACTGACAGAAGTTGTTTCAAAGACCCAGTATTTTTTATTCCCGTGGACAGGAATTGTGAGGGGAAGTTACTGGGCCTCTCTCTTGCAATGTCCAAGAGCTCACAGCTCAACTTCAGTTTCCCTCTACTCCTTTAATTATAGGAGCCAGAAACCTGGGCACTTCGTAATTTACCGTGCAGTTTAAGAGTCACTTTTAGCTGAAGACAAACTGCTGGGCCACCTGAGCAGAGCAGTGAAGTGTGGCCGGAGCTGGGGGCCCTAAGCAAACACAAGAAGCAATGAATAGGGCTGGAACCTTGAGGGGCATCTTCAGGCTGGACCATCAGCCAGGGAGATTTAAGAACGACAGAGAGAAACGAAGCCAGTGCTACCCAAAGGCAAACTCTTAAATCACAGGATATTTGAAGAGACTTGAATGGTCGGAAAAAAAAAAAAAGATGTGATGGTTTTCTTTCAGACAACACTGACCCACCACGTGAAGCACAGTTCAAACTGCAGAATCGACTTTTCCGAAAGGCCGCACGAGTCACGTTAGCAGCATCCACAACCGACTCAGGATGCAGAGAAGGTGTCATCTACCACACTTTGCTGGCTTCTGTCACAGATAATGTTGAAACTAAATTTAACACTGCCTGGCACTAGGGTCTGAATTACGAGCCCTGCTTCCCTGTCACTTCACTTGATCCTCTAAGCGTGTAGTTTGTAGGAGACCTGTTAACTGCACTAAGAGGTCCCCTGGTGGGACACACACTTCAGCCTGCTGAGGCCCCTCCACGGGCATAAATCAGGATCACTCTCCCACCCCCACTCCACGGGGTTGGGGCAGGAAAAAGGGACCTGCCTCAGCATCCTTTGGAGCTATGCTGCCTTCCTGCCCGGGATTTGTCCCCATTGCTAACTGACAGCAGTAATGACAGCCCAGGCCTTGGGAGGGTTACTGGCTCCACCGCCAGGGTCAGGCCCTGCGCTGGCACTTTGCTGCCAGACAACACTGGATCGTTCCAACAACTGCACGCGGTACACACTGTCACGACTTGCCAAAGATCACAGGGCTAGTAAGCTGGAGAGCTGCCATTAGAATCACGCACAGAAGCCCAGAAACAAAGCAAACTCCCCCCAAGGCCGGCGGGGTTTTAAACGCAGGACCCCTGCCTCCAAACCTTGGCACGGCTCCTGGGTCCCACGCTGTCGGGAAAGCCACCTTGGCGGCGTCTCCCAGGCGCAGGCACCGGGCCGCCCTCCCTCCGGGAGACCGATGGAGCGCGGCTCCCGAGACGCGGGGCCATGCGCTCGTCACCCAGCGAGCCCCAGCCACCCTGGCGCGCGCACCGGGTCGGGGGCCCCGCGCCGCCCGTCGAGGGCAGAGGGCCCGGCGTGGCAGAGGCGGGGTCCCGAGGCCAGGGAGACCTTGGTGGGCACTGAGGACAGCGCCGGCGGGCAAAGCGCGGCGCCCGACACAGGCTCCCACTGCCGCCCAGCCAGGCAGGTGTCCGCGCCGGGCCACCCCTCCCCGGGAGCTGCCCCGGCCGCCGGGCCTGCAAGGGCGTCTCTCCGCAGAGTGTCCCGCGCGCCGCGCTCCCCGGCGACTCCCCGCAGGGCGCCTCGGCCGCCCCCGGCCGCGCGGGCCGAACCGACCCGGAGCCCTGCGCGCTCGCGGCCGCGGCGCCGACAGCCCGGCGGAGACGCCCCGTCGCGCCGTGCCCGCAGCGGCCGGCAAAGTTTTCGGCGCGCGGGGCCGGTGGCACTCACCTGGCCCAAGTTGAGGTAGCCGTGCGCCGCGGCCACGCGGGCCGCCGCGGCCGGGCCGCCCAGCACTTGCACTGCCCAGTGGTTGGTGTAGACGGGGCGCGGCGGCGGCGGCGCGGAGCAGGCGGCGGGCAGCGCGAGCAGCAGCAGCC